>NC_045442.1:106638592-106640856 GCF_002776525.5 Piliocolobus tephrosceles | reverse complement strand
AAAAAAAAAAAAAAAAGAAAAGAAAGAAGATGCAAATAAACAAAATCAGATATGAAAAAGGAGACATTACAACTGATACCACAGAAATACAAACGATCATCAAAAACTATTATAAATAGCAATTATGCTCACAAACTAGAAAACCTAGAGGAAATGGATACATTCCTAGAAACATACAGCCACTCAAGGTTGAACTAAGAAGAAACAGAAAACCTGAACACATCGATAAGAAGTAGCAAGGCTCAATCAGTAATTTTAAAAAATCTCCCAACAAAGAAAGCCCAGGACCAGATAGATTCAGAGCCAAATTATATCAAACATACAAAGAACTAAAAAGAACTACTACCAGTCCTCCTGAAACTGTTGTAAGAAATCAAGGAATAAGGAATTCTCCCTAACTCCTTCTATGAGGCCAGTATTACCCTGATACCAAAACTGCAAGAGGGGCCAGGCACAGTGTCTCATGCCAGTAATCCCCACACTTTGGGAGGCTGAGACAACAGGATTGCTTGAGATCAGGAGTTCAAGACCAGTTAGGGCAAAACAGACCTCATCTCTCCAAAAAAGAATTAAAAATTAGCCAGGTGTGATGGTGCATGCATGTAGTCCCAGCTACTCAGGAGACTGGGAAGAAAGATTGCTTGAGGCCAGCAGGTCAAGGCTACAGTAAGCCATGTTCATGTCACTGCACTGCAGTCTGGGTGACAGAGCAAAACCTTATCCCAAAAAAAAAAAAAAAAAAAAAATCCAGACAAGGACACAACAAAAGCAACAACAACAACAACGAAACCCGATGGACCAACATCCCTGACGCACATAGACACAAAAATCCTCAACAAAATACCTGCAAACTGAATCCAACAGTACTGCAAGCTCAACCCTTATGCCTGGGAAGATAATCTAGCCACTCAATTCTACTCCCAAAAAGTGACATTCAAGCTTAACATAAGTCAGTTGTATTTTTGCACAAATCTCTTTATGTCTGTTTTATTTGTGTTATGGTAATAATGTAATGTAGATGGTATGGAAACTGATGAAATATGGATAAAAACAAGAGTTGCTCTTTCTATGAAAATTAACTTGAGGTACACTGAAAAGACTCAATAAAGGCTGTTGCTCACCTCTATATTTTTTCCTTCCTGGTCTTGTAGCTGAATATGCTACAGGTAGGGAAAATATCCAGTATCTCCAGATATAGATATTCTAGATACACTACATGTAGAATTTCTAAATAGAGAGTATCTGGTGAGATACTAGATATTCTCCCTAGTATAAATATGTTATTCTCCGTAGTAGAATAACAGATATTCTACCTAGCTGTAGCATATTCAGAAACTAAAGTTGTTCCCTCTGCCACAACATTCTTCTTTTCTACCTAGTTAACTCCTTCCCGAGTTAGCTTAGATACAATCTTCCCAGGAAGATTTTCCCTCATCTCTACAATAGGTGAGGTCGGCCTGCTATGTGTTTTCATAGCTCCTTACTCTTCTCCTAAAATCCTATTCATTTTAACTCCACTATAAGTACTTGTTCAATTGTCTGCACTTCCCATTGCCCATGTATATCCATGAAGGTAGGAGCCAGACTATGTCTGTATTTTTATGCTGCTGCACCCTCAGTGTCTGGCACTTAGAAGGTGCTCAATGTTTGTTGAATTTATTAATAAATGTGGAAGAACACTCCTAAATATAACAGGAAAGTTTGGCACTAGATCAAATTTGAATCATTTTTGATTAACTTTTATCTTGGGAACAAAAGGGTCATTATCACCAGTTGTAGGCAAAACACAAGTTGCTTCCTTCCTCAGTCTCACTAAGAAAGTAGTTGGTGCAGTGACTCCCGCCTTTAATCCCAGCACTTTGGGAGGCTGAGGCAGGTGTATCATCCAAGGTCAGGAGTTCGAGAACAGAATGGCCAACATGGCTTAACCCCATCTCTACTAAAAATACAAAAACTGGCTGGGCATGGTGGCAGGTGCCTAGAGTCCCAACTACTTGGGAGGCTGAGGCACGTCAATCATTTAAACCCGAGAGGCAGAGGCTGCCATGAGCTGAGATTGCACCACTGCACTCCAGCCTGGGCGACAGAGTGAGACTCCACCTCAAAAAAAAAAAAAAAAAAAAAAGGAAGGAAGAAGGGAAAAAGAGAAAGAAAGACAAAGAAAGAAAGAAAGAGAGAAAGAGGAAGAGAAAGAGAGAAAGAGAGAAAGAAAGAAAGAAAGAAAAGAAAAGAAAAGAAAAGAAAAGAAAAGAAAAGAAAAGAAA
>NC_045442.1:106626160-106638582 GCF_002776525.5 Piliocolobus tephrosceles | reverse complement strand
AAAGAAAAGAAAAGAAAAGAAAAGAAAAGAAAAGAAAAGAAAAGAAAAGAAAGAAAAGGAAGAAAGGGAGAGAGAGAGAAAGCAGTTGGAGCACTTTGGTTTCTAGCAAAATCGCTGCATATCTAATAACTGAAACTATTCCATCCTCTAAGATGCTGAAAAAGATGCTGAAAAATTCTGGGAGAAGGAAAAGAAGGGTTTCAGGCATCTGATTTTCAAAAGTTCCCAGGGGAACCACTAAACAAAAGTTCATACCAAAAAAGAAAACAAACAAACAAACAAAAAACTCAGAGACTAAAGGGCCAACTATAATCAAGCTTTTATAAATCATTCCTAAACATAGTCTACTTTTCCTGTCTTCAGTCCCCATCAGAACATCTTCATCTGTAAAGCCCTTTAGAAAACTCCACCAGTTTGCCATGAAGGATAATATTCATGGAGCTATCTTTTCCTTATTTAAGAATCAACA
The DNA here is from genome assembly GCF_002776525.5 of Piliocolobus tephrosceles. Taxonomy (NCBI): domain Eukaryota; kingdom Metazoa; phylum Chordata; class Mammalia; order Primates; family Cercopithecidae; genus Piliocolobus; species Piliocolobus tephrosceles. Next base: position 106,638,113 of record NC_045442.1, on the reverse strand, counting down.
AGGAAATCTCCCTGAATTCCCTTCTCCCCTCAAAAAACAAGAGTGCAGCCAGACAGCAAGCCAACAGCAACAACAAAAACACGTGGCAATGTTTACAACAAAACTAGGTATCAAGGCATCCCTATGAACCCCAAAACAGACACGAGGCAAATCACTAACAACACTTTTAAGTAGTACACACCATCAGCATCCGGAAAGAAAGGGGCAAAGAGAGACATCTGAGCATGTGACCAAACAGAAGAAACCCCAGTGTAGGGGTTTGAACAGTAATCCCCCTGAAAGGATATGTCCACCTAGCACCTGTGGGCGTGACCTTATTTTGAAAAAGGGTCTTTGCAGATGTAATTAAGAACTTTTTTTTTTTTTTTTTTTTTTGAGACAGTTTCACTCAGTCACCCAGGCTGGAGTGCAGTGGCTCCATATGGGCTCACTGCAACCTCTGCCACTTGGATTCAAGCGATTCTCATGACATATTGGCCAAAGTGGTCTCAAACTCCTGACCTCAAGTGATCTGCCTGCCTCGGCTTCCCAAAGTACTGGGATTACAGGCGTGAGTCACTGCACCTGGCCAAGTTAAGGATCTTTAGAATTACCTAAATCCAATGACATATGACCTTACAAAAGAAAGGCAGACAGAGACTTGGGCATGCAGTAGAGAAGGCCATGTACGGACAGGCAGAGAGTGGACCTATGTTGCCACAAAATAGATATGATCTATGCAGTGGTCCTTCAATATTCGTGGGAGACTGGTTCCAAGACCTCCTGCGGATACCAAAATCCATGCATGCTCAAGTTCCTAATATCAAATGAAGCAATATTTGCATACAACCTAACACGCCTCCTGCAGTAAATCATCTCTAAATTACTTACAATACCTAATACAATGTGAATACCACATAAATGGTTGTTATACTGTGGTTTAGGGAATGATATCAAGAACAAAAAGTCTGTACTTGTTCAGCACAGACACAATTTTTTTCCCAAATATTTTTGATCCACAATTAGCTGAATCCACGGATGTGCAACCCCATAGATACAGAGGGCTGACTGTTTATACAATCTATGGACAGAGAAGGGTATCTATATGATTAAATGAAAAAAAAAGTAAACAAAAACAATTTCCTAAAAGGATAAGAATAACAATCTGATACGAATGGGGCATCCAGAGCCTTTCCTTTCCCTCACATCCACTAGCACATAATGTTTCCAGAAGCCAATATCCAGAACCCAGAGAAGAAAGAAGGTCTCACTGATCTGGCTTATACAAATTCTTTTAAATATACAATCTGTATTTACTAGGAAAATACTGGGTTATTACAGACATATTACCTCAAGGTAAAAAAAAAAAAATGGTGCTGATGAATCCCCAAGATCAAACTAGCTATGCCACATCTAGAAGAATGTCTAAATATAATCATAAATGCAGCTTTGCATCTACTGATATTTAAGGACACTCTCTACATTGTGAGTAATGAGAAAATCAAGACATATATTTAAGAATATAAGTCTTCTCAATATATTAATGAGTATTGCAATGAACAAAATATAGAACTCAAGAGAGTATCTTCCTTAGGTTGTACGACCGGCAAAGAAGTTGTGGGATTATAAACAGTGCTGCATACATAGCACCACTCCTGACTATGCCAGAGCCCTCTTCAGAACAGAAACAAGCAACAGGGTGAAAGGCAATAAGTAACCAATTCTGAATCAAAAACAAACGCCCAATATCAAATAGAAAACTCAACAGCAGCTAGTCACCAGGGAAAAGTAAATAAAGGCTTTAACTTCCTTGTTTCTTTATTTTTTTTTTTTAGGATAATAAACAGTTTCTTCTGATCTGTCTACTTTCCCCAAAACAGACGAATATTCAGAAATACCAAATTTGGGTTATCGATCTATTCTTTCATTCACAAATCTGCACAGTGGAAATTCTTGCATATTAAATAGATAACTAGAAGTAAGAGGACTTATAAAACATTTCTATCACATCAAGTTTCTTTCTTTCTTTTCTTTTTTTTTTTTTTTTAAAGAGATGGGGGCCTCCCTATTTTGTCCAGGCTGGTCTCGAACTCCTGGGCTCAAGCAATCCTCCTGCCTCAACCTCCCAAAGTGCTGGGATGACAGGCTTGAGCCACCATGCCTGGCCCGCATCAAGTTTCTTAAACCTATAGTATAGTATATCCATTTGTCTTTTGGATTATTTGAGAAGCACAAAATGCCATCATCCAGATTATATTGTGAAATAAACTATTTGCACAATACCCGATTCTGTAAGAATATGGCAACTTAAACCATAAAACTATTTTGGTGAAAGCAATCCAAAATTGAGTTTTTTGCATTTAGCTATCTTCCCTTTGGAAGGCTTATAATATTTTAACACATTTAATCACTTACAGTCAATTAAAATTAGATAAAATAGTAGGACATCTTTAAGTCCAATAACCTTTCGTTTTAGTAATCTAATCACATCAACCAGACAGAAAAACAAGTGCCTACCATATGGTCGTTCTGTAACAGAAAATAGCTGCATTGAATAACAGCATCTGTGCATCTTATCAACACTAGCATTGCCCATACTTAAATCAGCATATTGTTAACTATAATAAGATGACAGGACCCTTCCCAAAGCAAAGAACAAAAGAAACTGAGTATTACTTTTGTGCTAGATTACTTGACCTGGTAGTAACTAAAGAAATGAAGAACATCAAGGCACAATGAACTTCATAAAATGCTTAACCTGGAAGAAATGAATGGGAAGGTACACTAACAATTTATGGAGAAATTATTTAGATCTGGGTACTCACTTTGCTGATGGCTCTTATCTAGTGATAGGCCCCACTCAATACATTCAAACCCAGGCTTCTGCCGAAATGCCACTTAATGATCCCTGCTGCTGCTACTGCCATCATTCTCAATTCTAACAGGTTTTAGCTTTAACCCAACCTTGCAGCATAAAACTTTTGGCATGGAACAGTATTCTGACACTTACATTCAGGTATGTGAAGAAACACACAATTACAATTAAATAATAGAGTTATACGGTACTATAATTAGCCTAGAATGAAGATCCTATGCCTCCAATGAAGAAACATGTTTTTTAAAAATTGTTTTTTGGCCAGGTGCGGTGGCTCATGCCTGTAATCCTAGCACTTTGGGAGGCTGAGGTGGGCAGATCACAAGGTCAGGAGATCGAGACCATCCTAACACGGTGAAATCCCGTCTCTACTAAAAATACAAAAAATTAGCCAGGTGTGGTGGCGGGCACCTGTAGTCCCAGCTACTCGGGAGGCTGAGAGAGGAGAATGACGTGAGCCCGCAAAGTGGAGCTTGCAGTGAGCTGAGATCACGCCACTGCACTTCAGCCTGGGCGACCGAGCGAGAGTCTGTCTCAAAAAAAAAAAACAAAAGAAAAAAATTGTTTTTAAGTACTGTTTTGAGCAGTGTGTATGCTTTTTAAGTATTGTTTTAAGCGGTGTAGTTTGCTACAAACCAAATTTTCACAAGACTGATTACATATTACCTATTTTAAAAGTCTATACATAGTGTTCTTTTATTGTCGTTTCAGTAATAAAAAAGAGAAAACATAAAAATAAAATAATCCTGATATTCTCATCATTCAGAATAAACTGTTAACCTTTCGTCACAGTCAATGTTTGTGATCTTTTTTTTAACTGGTTATGAAATATTTGTGATACGAAAAAATAAAAATATGTAATAAGGAACATTCATATACTAGCCATTCGTTTTAAGAAATAAAACGTCATCTATACAGACACATTATCTTTTTATAGTTTCTCTTATTGACCAGACTGATTGCCCTTTCACTTGTCTGTTAATTATCATGATCTCATCTCTTAGTGGAAATTGTTTCATAAATTTGTACTACACATTGTCTTGGTTACTGTTACTTGGTTACCAGCTTCCCAAAGGTAAAAAAGGTGCAAAGAAAAAAGGCACCAAAAATTTTGACAGCAGTTCTAACGGAAATGAAATGGAATTCAAGGTGGGCACGAGGTCTAAGGAAGAACATACTTCATAATGTACATATTTTGTATAAACTAAAATAAGTACTCAGCTGGGCACAGTGGCTCATGCCTGTAATTCCAGCACTCTGGGAGGCTAAGGTGGGTGGATCACTTTGAGATCAGGAGTTCGAGACCAGCCTGGGTAACATGGCGAAACCCCATCTCTACTAAACATACAAAAATTAACCAGGCGTGCTGGCACACAGCTGTAATCCCAGCTACTCAGGAGGCTGAGGCAGGAGAATCACTTGAGCCTAGGAGGCAGCGGTTATTGTGAGCGGAGATTGCGCCATTGCACTCCAGCCTGGGTGACAATGCAAGGCTCTGCTTCAAAAAGAAATAAAATAAATAAAATAAGAATTCACATACTACACGTGCAAATGCAAACTCAGTAACATTTTGGAGTTTTTCTAAGTTTTTATTCATTCAGAAAAAAATTTTATTGAGAACCTATTATGTGCTAGGCACTCTTTTAGGCACAAGAAATACAATGCGAACAAAACAGACAAACTGCACTCTTAACTGCATTCTAGATATATTACCTGTCTCAAATACACAAGTAAAATCAAATGCATAAGCATGACGGGTGGAGACTAAGTGATACAGAGACAAAGCAAAGAAAGAAGGCAGAGCATGGCACAGGGAGCAAGGGAGGGGCATTCAATAAAGGGAGTGGTTGGCAAAGCTTCACTCAGAAGGTGACCTCTAAGCAAAAGCCCGAAGAAGCCAAGGAAGCAAGCCATGCAGAGACCGAGTGAAGAGTGTTCTAAGAGGAGAGTTCAGCGAGTGGGAAGGCTCTGGGGACTCCCATGTTTGTGTACATGCAGAAAAGCAAGAGACCAGAATGGCTAACACAGAGTGAGGAGGGAAGAGGCACAGGAGGTATGCTCAGGGAGGGGGAGGACCAATTACACAGGGCTTTGCAGGTCACTGCAAGAACTTTGGCCTTCAATCTTCAGAGAAATGAGAAGCCATTTGAGGAATTTGAGCAAAGGAATGACACAATTTGATTTATATAAATTGTCTGTCCTGATCGCTGTATGGAGAACAGACTTCAGGCTGGCAAGGACTGAAGTGGAGAAATCAGTCAACCGGATCCACATGTCATGTATGAGAAAAAAGAGAGACATCAAAGATCGCTCCAGGATGCCTGGCCTGGAAGGATGGGATTGCTATTGCTTGAGATGAGGAAGACTGGAAGGAGCAGACTTGGGAAGGTGAGCTAGGGGAATGGAGGTAGAGTCAGGATTGTGGTTTTAGATACGCCTATTTACTATCCAAATGGAGATTCTAGGCAGTCGGGTCAGTTGGATATAGGAATCTGAATCTGAGAGACAGAGCAGCAGGTCAGCAATAGAGATACACACACGTACACATAAAGAAATATAAGTGAGTGTGTGTATGTCAATTATCTGCATATACTTCATATTTAAAACCATGAAACAGTATTGGGAGAAGAAAAGAGGATTAACTGAGGCTTGAGGTGTAGGAAGGTTTAGCAGACCAGGATGTTGAGGAAACTTCAAGGAGACAGAAGGAGGTGACAACGAGGAAGGAAGATAATTAAGAGAGTATAATGTCTGGGAATCTACATGAACACTGAATAAAATGTAGAGCCTTTCCTGCATATTCATTTATTCATTCAAAAAATATCACCTGACACTTACTGTGTGTCAGTCACTGTGGAAACAAACATGGTCCCTGCTCTTATGGGGACTGCAATCCAAGGGGGATATAGATAAATAAACTTGTAACTGGTATTCCTGAAAATGAGGATGTTTTGAGAGAATACACCAGGGGCAGCTAAAACAGTCTTGCGGGTCAGGGAAGGCTTTCCTGAGGAAGCAGTATTGAAGAAAAGACAGTAAAACTCAGCCATGGAGCAGAGGGAGGAGGAGCAGGGGAGAGTAGAGGGAAGGGTAGAGGAAAGGACCTGACTGGAGTTCAATCTAGGAAGAACAAAAAGAAGTGACAGGTGAGACAGAAGGGCAGACCAAATTACCGAAGTCCTTTCAGACTTTCCAGAAGTCTGAATTTTATTTCAAAGGAAATGGGAAGACAGAAAATTGTCTCGTAGGAGGTAATGTAATGATCAGCTGGAGTATAGTGGCGCGATTCTGGCTCACTGCAACCTCTGCTTCCGGGGTTCAAGGATTCTCATACCTCAGTCTCCAAACAGCTGGGACTACAGGTGTGCACCACCACGCCCAGCTAATTTTTGTATTTTTAGTAGGTACGGGGTTTCACCATGTTGCTCAGGCTGGCGGAGAATTCCTGACCTCAGGTGATCTGCCCATCAGGAGGATCATTCTGATTATGGTAGGGGCAGAGCTGTGGAAGGGGACAAGGCTAAGTTATTGGGATACTCCATAGGGAGTCTGTTTCTGTGGTTCATCAGTGAGATGCAGCTGACCTGAACTCAGGTGGGGGTAGCGAGTATTGGGAATGTGGACTCCACAGGACTTTGCATATGAGGAATGATGAGACGGAAGAGTGAGGATGCTGACCTAGTTTTTGACTTGGACCAATAAATAGATGGTAGTGCTACTCAGCGAAAGAAGGTGCACAGGAAGAGGAAGGGTCAGTGGTAGCGGTGAAATTTGATGAGTTTGCAATGCCTGGGGAATATCCCCCGAAAGTGTTCATTCAGTAAATAGGCAACTGGCTGAAAAGGTCTAGAGGTCAACCATAAAGCCTGAGATACAGGTGTAGCTATGGAGTCACCAGCACACAGGAGAGTGCAAAATAAAACCCAGCGAGTGAGAAAAATAAAGGAATGGAATGGCCTTGGCTCTGGATGAAACCAACAATGAGGCAAGAGGAGGAAGAAAAACCTTACAAAAGAGGCAGATAGGGAGAGAGAAAGGAGGGGAAGAGAAGAGTGACTGAGAAGGAACCAGGGAGTCTGGGATGAAAGCAAAAGCAACTGTCCAGCATTCCAGAAGGAAGAGTCAACACATGGATTCATACAAACTCATACCCAGAACAATGTCTTATTGTATTGTTTACAGTATTTCAAAAGGAACCAACAAGTGTATTTCATCAGCCATAATACATTTCAATCATAGAATAACCTTAGCCTAGGTCAAGAAGCAAAACAAAAATAAGTTCATTTGCATTAGTAAAAAGTTTAATAATAAACAAAGTGTCAAAAATTCTATTACTGGACAACAGTATGGACTACAGATAAAAAGTGAAATGTTAGAAATGGAAAAAAAATCATGTGGTTTAGAAAGCTGAGGGAAAGTTTTCTCTTCTTTGGCTTAAAAAAAAAGTTAAACCTTGAAAGATGAAGCTATATGGATATGAAAAGGGGTGATAATATCACAGAAGAATCTATATAAAGTGATTTTGTAAGCAAAGTTACTCAAGGATTGGTGTCAGAAGACTTCACAGACTACACACACACACACACACACACACACACACACACCAAAAATCACTTAAGAGGTTCAGAGTGAGTGATTTCAAGTTTTAAAAATACACCTTGAGATGTATAAAGTAAATAAATTCATGTGAGTACCATCTGGACCATCCTTACTGTATAATGCCAAGACATATTCTACTGAACTGTCCTCATTTCTTACTTGAAGAGGGCTGTTGATTTGTTTTGAGCCTTCCAATATATCCTGGGGGTGGAGAGGCCTAAATGTATTCATATATCAACACAATAAAATTGTAACGCTTAAGATGAACGAGTATTTTGCTGTTTTTCAACAAAGTGCAAGACCTTATCCAGAGAAGGTGGAGTTGGCTAATTAAAGCATGAAACAGAGACTCCTATTAATTCATTACATTGATTTCTTCTTTCCTACAAAGTTAGGTTTTCTTGGCTGACTGACAGCATTACTATTAAGACATACATACTCATCTCTTTGTTAATTAAAAACACAATAATAAATGTAGTACCCAAACACATTATGGATTTTTAACATTTTTTAAAGAATGATAGTACCACTGTGGAATGTACTGCTTCTAATAAAATTGAAGACAAAAATTAAGAGCAGTGTTCAAAAACCTAAATATCAGCCCGAAGTATTTCATTGGCAACTCCCTATTACTAAAAAATATTCACAAGATTTAATGTGTATCAGAAGCATCAATCACAGACAAAAACACAACACAACTAAATACAGGTAATAATCACACAAGTTCTCTTCACTCCCAACCCTGAGGTTTTAAAATGTTTTCTGACAGCATATATCCCTTTATTTCCACTTCCACATAGAATCTAGGCAAAATACCTATTCTTTAGAAAGTCAAATAATATTGTAGTTTAATGCCAAACCTAAATACTGTATATATATTTCACATGAGCAAAATACAGGTGATATTACGTTTTCTTCATTCCCAAACTAGAAACAAGATAGCCATGCCGCCAGCAGTAAGGTCCAAATGAAAACAAATTTCACAGCCGTTAAAAAATACATAACTGTCATTGTTAATAAAAGCCAAGTGTGCAACAAACTGGAAATACTGCTTGCTAGCCAAGGACAAGACGTGTCTAAATTCTTGGTTTCAGGACATCTCTTAAATGACAAAAAATAATAATAACCAAATAACATTAGTTCTTGCAAATAGAATGCAAATACAATGCTAATTAAAGTATTCACAAGACAATGACAAATAAGGCTTCAGGACCACAATACATATTATTATGTAACTGCAATACACATTAAGCAATCACCAGGTTGCAGGTAGGCCTTCCAAAAGGAGTTATTATGGTTTACCGTGATCAGAGGATTGTGGTGTTCTATTTAATCATGCTTTTGCCTGCAAGCAGGTTTACAGATGTCAAAAAGTAAAACACTGATTCTAAATGTAAACCTATAGTTCTAATAAATTGTACAGTAATAATAGCATGCTGTCTCTCACAGCATTTTCTGCATAAACCTTCTAATCCGACATGAAGTAAGCTGCATGAAGCAAGTTTCTCTGCATGCTTTATGAGCCAAAATTTAACTTGTGATTCATTTTTATTAAAATGCCAAAAGTCACACACTTACAGCCAGACCTTGTTTCAAGGACTATGAAGTTAAAATTTAACATCCGGCGCAAAAGAACGTGAGACAGTGAATGAGGGTTCACTTGGGTATGTTATTGTCTAAAGTAATCCCCAACGCTTCAATGAAAACATAGGCATCTCAAAAGTAAAATTTAAAGGATAACAATATTCAGTCTATTTAATGAACAAAATACAGAAACCGCCAATAATAAACATCGTGTATTCATAATGGAAGTAAATTACGAATACTTCAATCTCCAAACACGAGGAGAAAAAAAAAAAGGTGAGAGGCAACAGGGTGTCATAAATCAATGTATTTTCTATGATTTCTGTCCTGCCTACTCAAAAATTTTTAGGAAGTCTGGAGTAAAATCTCTGGGCCCTTGGGAAGATGCTAGATGCTACCCTAACCAACAACGCAACCCACCTGACACCCCAGAGCAGCTCACAGAACTCCAGAGTTGTGAAAGGGAGGATATAAATAAGAGAACAGTAAAGGCACGAGATTTTTTTCCGGGAGTTGGAATTACGACGTTTTCCAAGGCCGTGCTTGAATTGTTCACGGAAAAACACGTCTTTTTCTACCTAAAGCAGAGATCTGCAGCAACAGCTGCCAGGCGCCCACCGTCAGTACCAAAGACAGACTAAGTTCCAGGTGCAACAAGCATACTTAGCTGCTCTCTCTGCACTCGGGAGGGCAAATCCTGAACACAGACACACAAAACGCTCCAAACCACCCCCAACCAGCTCAATTCCAAGTATCTTGGAAGAGGACTGAAGGAAAATGGATACTCAGGTGCCCATTCTCAGGCTTGTAGTATCTACAGCCACAGAGATGGGAGAATTCCTAGCTCTGAGGAGTGACCAAGATGAGGACATTCCAAAATGCGGGACGTGTTCTTGCAGAAGAAACACGGGAGTCCCTGGAAACAGACGTGGGCCAGGCTTCACCTCGCTACTGGTTAACCTGGGGCGCTCCCACCAACCAGCTCAAAGCCCCGGGAAGCCCCTAGTGAGGCCCGGTGGCCAGTGACCCCCAACTTGTATGACACTCAAGACACAGGCCACCGCCCTGCCGGCCAGGAACGCTGGCTCCGCGCTTACCTCGCAGGCCTTGAGCTTGTCACCATCTCCCTCAGGCAGACCAGTCCGACGCGTGGCCATCATTTCATTTCAAATGACAAAGAAGGGACAAATCCTTTGGAATCCACATTGGAGGTGGGGGGGGGGGAATACCACCACACACCCGAAGGGGAAGAATTCCGCAAGCAAGCTCCGAGGAGGGGCAGGGCTGGTGAAACAGACAACGTGCCAGGGAATGAAGGTTTTCAGGAAGCGCCTTCAAATGCCTCGCTGATTTCTCGCGACTTCAACTGACTTCGCCTTCTTCTTCCATTTCTGGAGACTTAAAAACAAAGGCGACAGGTCTTCTTGGAAGCCAGTGTCGAGGCCAATTGCAGAAAGCGGTCCCCTTCTTCCCAGTGCCACTCCTGAGTCCTGGAAAAATCCGAACGGGTCGTGAAGGCTGGAGTGTCAGCTCCCAGAGAGATCCTAGGAAAAGGAGAAGTTAAAGGGCGTGAACTTTCTCCAGGCGCCTATCACTGTCTTGCCCACATGTCCACACCAAGTTCGCGTTTCCTCCCTAACAAAACAAAACAAAACAAAAATTTTTAACGTAAACAAACAAAACGCCTATAAATTCGAAGGGGTGTTTAAAAAAGAAAAATCTCAAAACTGCCCAGCGGTTGCGTCAAACACATCAAACACACCTGGCTGTTATGCAGCCTTCAAGAAAAAACGTTCCCCATTCAAGTGCATTTTAATTCATGTCTTTCCTGGGCAGAGGGCTGTGCGCGTTCTTTTCTGCCATCACCCAGACAGGGACACTTCGGGGAAGTTTCCTCCCCCACGAGGTTGAAATGGGATCACACTTTTCAAGCCCCCTCCTCGTTCCCCTCCGCCCCCCAAAAAAACTAAAGAACAAAGCCAGCCTGGCTGGGGCCGGCGTGGGCTCAGCGGCGTCTCCGGGTGACTCGGGCGCCGCCCCTCCGCCCCGGCCGGCGTCCCCAAGGAGGCGGCTGTTTTCCTTGGCCCGCGGCGGGGCTGGGTGGGGACGGCCGGGGACTGCCGGGGAGGCGTGCGCGGCCGCGGGTGGGACGCGGGCGCCGCTCCCGCTCCGGGGCATGATTCCGAAGCCACACTCGAGCAACTCTGAAGTCGCGGCTTTTCCCCCAACTACAACTCGACACGGCTTTCCTTCCCCTGTGGCCACCTAGGGGGGAAAAACTAGGAAAAAGCAAACCACCACCCACCTCCCCCACGATTCCCCCGCCCCTTCCTGAGGCGGGTCGGGGACCTCCAGCTCCCGAGGAGAGCGGCCCCAATATGGGCTTTCTCAAAGGTGCTAGGAGCCCCTGGGCGAGACAAAACCAGGGGCCTTACCCTTCCCGCCCGCTCGGGCCCGGCGGCCAAAGCGCAGCGGCGAGCTGGAGCGGGGACGCGGGCCGGGCGCCGGGCCCGGCCGGGACGCGCTAGGCCGCAGGCTCGGTTAATATTCATGAGCGGCCCCGGGCGCCCCTCCTCCAAGGCCGGCCGGCCGGACCCCGGCGCCCGCCGCCGGCCTTTGTGCCCTTCCCTCCGCCCCGCCGCCCGCCCTCGCTCTGCACACGCGGGCGCGGCCCCTCCGCCCCCGCCGGGCGCCCGCCGCGGGCTCCCTCCCGCCCCAAGCCAGCGCCAGGCCGGGTGGCCTGAGGTGGCGGGAAGGGAGAGAGCCTGCGGCGAGCCGGGCTCTCCCTGGCCCGCGAGCGCGGTGCCCTCCCGGCTGAGACGGAAAAGAAACCAGACACGCACCAGAGGAAGCGGGAAGAGTGGATCCGCACTGGGCTGGCCGGCTCCGGGACAGCGCGCCCCGCCCGGCGTGAGC
>NC_045442.1:106603154-106625760 GCF_002776525.5 Piliocolobus tephrosceles | reverse complement strand
AGGCAATGAAGCTGCGACAAGACGTGGGACTTGCAGATAAGGGAGTGTCCCTTCACGCCTCACAGCAAAATCTCTTCCTGTGGTGGGAAGGGGGAAGTTAGCCAAGCGTTGCTCATTCAGTTCTTTCCCTTTTATAAATTCTGCAGAGCGACTGAGCGAATTTGGCGCGGCTAGCGGAACTGTGAAGAGGCTGCTGCGCTTCTCTGTCCGCCACACTCCAGGTCACGGCGGCTACGGAGCCGCGGCACAACCGCCTCCCTCCCCACCCAGTTCCCGGGCCTTGTCACAGACCCCGGCAGCTCGCTCCGCCCCACTGCGCCTCACAACATCTCCCGCTGCAAATTGTCCAATCGGGAGACACGATGAGAGAACGCGAGCCAATCAGGGACTGGTTAGTCAGGCTTCCCTCCGCCCTCTTTCCCGCCCCCAGGCGAAGGCCACCGCCCCCTCGGCCTCCCCTTCCCACCCCGCCCGGAGCCGGGGAGGTGGCTCCCCGGCTCCGAACCTCGAGGGTTTGGAGGGGAGTTGCTCGCAGTCGGAGGCAGCGTTTGTCACCTTGTCACCCTCATCCTCGCCCCCTTCCCATACACACTCCCCTCTCCTTTTCAGTGCTCCTGCTGGTGCTGTTGAGGGTCATTTTTATCCTCACTGCGGCGGGGGACTGCCAGCTATTGTGTCTGATCAGCTGCCACCGCCGTCCAGAGGGAAAAAAAGAGGAACAAAACCTAGAAGCTATGAAGTCCGCTTGCCTTTTCCTTCTTTCTTGCTACTCTCCCCTGTAGACTTAGAGTATTCCCCCGCCCGCCCACCACCTGAGGTCCTGTTTCTTTATGGGGGACAGGAGAGCGGGGACAAAAAGCACTCCCTGCCGCTGGAGCACCTGCGCCTTAGTTTTTACATCTTCCTTAAAGTGGATGGTGCCAAACCAAATCTGCAGCTAAATCCTCCGCTTCAATTCGAGGAAAGACGTTGACGAGATCATTTTTATATGGCCACGAAATTTGCATGTTCTTGACAGCCCGTCACCAAACAAGTCGGCTAACAATCAAGAAAAGAAAAATAGAATAAAATACAAGAAGGGATTGCCAGTCAGATGGTAATTTACTAAATAGCCCACTGGCTGTAGCAGTATCCAGTGCTAGATACTATTGAGTAAATTAACAAGAAGTGAATAGAAATTCAGGGTTCAAGTAGCTCACCGCTTGTGGGTTTATAGAATATGTCCAGAAAGGAAAAACAATTTACAGCACAAAACAACTCCTTACACATGCAAATGTGCATGCACGGCATAAACGGAGTACCTAACAGCTAAAGGCATTTGGGTTAAAATTTTTGCACTAGAAATTTTTGTAAATGTTGATTGTGAAATTTGCAGTTTGATAAAGGAGAGTAAAATGTGGGCCATGAAAGGAGAAGGAAAAGGAAGGAAAACACATTCTAGGAATTATGGAAAAATAACATAACCTAGAGAGGCAATATTTCTATAAGAGGTAATAAGATGTAAGGATCAAGATTACAATCCAACTCCATCATTTACCACATAACTTAGGGCAAATTATTACTTACGTGTCTAAGTACTAGAGCTATCAAATTCAACGCCTCCTGCTAGGTATTCCTCTAAAAGCTTTACACAACGAGATAGGTGGGTGGTGAAGGAAGGTTTCAAGCCCAGGGGATCTGGCTCCAGAGTCCATTCTTTTATTCACAATACTATACTAGGCTGGGCTCAGTGGCTCACGCCTGTAATCCCAACACTTTGGGAGGTTGAGGTGGGAGGATCGCTTGAGTCCAGGAGTTTGTGACCAGTGTGGGCAACATAGGGAGACCCGTCTGTACAAACAAAATGTTAGCTGTGTGTGGTGGCATGCACCTGTAGTCCCAGCTGATCAGGAGGCTGTGAGGCAGGAGGATCGCATGAGCCCAGGAGTTCAAGGCTGCAGTGAGCTATGTCCAAGAGTGGCACTCCAGCCAGGGCAACAGAGCCAGACTGTCTCAAAAAAAAAAAAAAAAAAAAAGATTAAACAACAGTATACTACCTCTTAATATGGGTTTTTAATAATTACAGCTAACACTTAACTTACTATGTGTTAATTATTGTGGTCTTTGAGTGCCAATGTAACTCTACTCCCGGGACAAATATAATCGTGATGTTCCAAAATTTGGGAATGTTTTTAAGAACTGTTATAAGTTACTCTCTTAGGTGTCTTATGTGTATTAGGCTATCTGGATGGAGAGTGCAAAAGGCACATAGTTAAAATTTGAAAAATTTAACTGGGCTTCCACTGGGCCTCTGAGTTGTAACAGCACCCTCCCTATCTTGCTGGACTGTTGAAGAGAATCAAATGAGATAACAGATGTGAAGAAACTTTTAAGGCCAGGTGCAGTGGCTTATGCCTGTAATCTCAGCACTTTGGCAGGCCCAGGCAGGAGGACCGCTTGAGCCCATAAGTTCGACAAGCCTGGGCAACGTAACGGGGTCCTATCTCTGTTAAAAAATTGTTGTTAAATTAGCCAGGTGTGGTGGTCAATGCCTGTGGTCCCAGCTACTTGGAAGGCTCAGGTGTGAGGATCGCTTGAGCCCAGGAGATCAAAGCTGCAGTGAGTCTTGATCACACCAGCGCACTCTAGCCGGGGCAACAGAAGACACTTTTAAAATGTAAAAAAAAAAATTATTTCAATTAAAATATTATGGACTGAGCGTGGTGGCTTATGTCTGTAATCCCAGCTCTTTGGGAGGCCAAGGCATGTGGATCACTTAAGGCCGGGAGTTCGAGACCAACCTGGGCAACATGGTGAAACCCTGTCTCTACTGAAAATACAAAAATTAGCCTGGCGTGGTAGCACAAGCCTGGAATCCCAGCTGCATGAGAGGCTGAGGCATGAGAATCTCTTGAGCCCGGGAGGCAGAGGTTGGAATGAGCTGAGATTGCACCACTGCACTCCAGCCTGGACGACAGAGCGAGGACTCTGGCCCAAAAAATAAAATAAAATATTATTATGAAGCAGAAGTTTGTACTAGTTCCTCAACAGCAACCCTACTGTTTATAACATTTTGTTGTTACTGTTTAGGAATATATGAACCCAGTTAAAAATTAGGTCTATTCCTTTCTGAAGCCATGAACAAGAATATTTTAATATCAGCTCTCATTTGGACGCTTTTGCTTGTTTGTTTTGTTTGTATTTGTTGTTTTTGAGACGTTGTCTCACTCTGTCACCAGGCTGGAGTGCAGTGGCACAATCTCAGCTCACTGCAATCTCTGCCTCCTGGGCTCAAGGGATTCTGGTGCCTCAGCTTCCTGAGTAGCTGGAACTACAGGCACACGCCAACACACCAGGGTAATTTTTCTTTCTTTTTCTTTTACCCACCCCTCCGCCCCGTAGAGACAGGGTTTCGCCACATTACCCAGACCGATCTCCAGCAACTGACACCTCAACCTCCGAAAGTGCTGGGTTTACAGGCGTAAGCCACCGCGCTTGGTTATTTGGATGCTCTCCGACCAGACCAAAAAGTGAGTGTGGCACCCCTATGCATCTGGAAAGAGGAAGCCCGCAGCTGGTTTTTCTCCATTCCAAAGGCTAATCGGCTTAATTGCTGGAGGGTGCAAGCCTTTGGAATTCTCTTTAGCTGCCCATGGTGGACATCTCAGTTGTGAACAACTCCACCAGAGGGAGGGCAAGGGAAAGGAAAGGGGGCCAAACTTCAGTCATGTGGCTATGTGTTAGTTTCAGTGAGAGATCTGGTGAAACAATAGGTTTTGGGGCCATTGTAACTGAAAGGAGATTGAAACTAACTGGTTGCTATCTTGATAGTTTTCTTTATCCTCAAATATCATGGATAAGCAAGAGCTAACAGTAATTCTAGCTTTGTTTGCTTTGAAAGGCTATTTTCCTCCTTAGGTTATAGCTAATAAATGTGTGGGTTTCCTATAATCAAACTTCTTGGAGTATCCTTTGAAATAGCCTTTGAAATTACCATAGCTATATTAATAAAAACAAGAAAGTTTTATACACTAAAAACTAAGCAAGACATTTTTGAAGATGGGAACTGTATCCTTGAAAGGTAAGTGTTGGCTTTGCTAACCACAGAATATCATTTTTGGTGAACCATTATCAAGGGAAAAAATGTCAAAGCCAGAAATAGAGTCAAAGTATCCCAGTCCCTGATGTGGAAGGTCATTCTATGATAATCTATGAATGATTTCTACTCTGAATATGTTAACAGAAGCTGGCAATTCTGAGAAGCACAAGTGTTTCCTAGTGAATCCAGAAATGAAATTTGCAATTTGGGTGAAGCATTTGCAAAACTATGATAAGACTAGTGGCCCTCAGAGGAGTAAAGGGTTTTCTTTTGTTTTTAGGAAAATGCTTTTGGATTTTATTTCTTATTCACACATTACCAAAAGACACATTACCTACTAATATTACTTTGAAAAAGCAAAAGAGTTTTTTTTTTTTTTTGAGACAGAGTCTCACTTTGTCATCCAGGCTGGAGTACAGTGGTGTGATCTTGGCTCACTGCAACCTCTGCCTCCTGGGTTCAAGCGATTCTCATGCCTCAGCCTCCCCAGTAGCTGGGACTACAGGCATGCACCACCACACCCAGCTAATTTTTGTATTTTTTAGTAGAGACAGAATTTTACCATGTTGGCCAGGCTGGTCTTAAACTCTTGACCTCAGGTGATCCACCCACTCAGGCCTCCCAAAGTGCTGGGATTACAGGCATGAGCCACCATGCCTGGACAAAAAAGTGAAAGATTTTCATGTTGAACTGAATAGCTACAGAAATCCCACCACACTTGCAAGGCATTTAACTATTGTAATTGAGAGAAGGGAATGATTCTCCACCGTCAACAATTTCTAAGAATCTTCCTTCATCTCTTTTAAACAAATAACGTAAATGATTTACTAATTTATTGTTCTGCATTTGCTAAATTTATATCTTATTATTTCTCTCCACATGATTACTATCTTTGATGATTAATTTCTAGAAGGCAATGACATTATTGAATTCATTATATACGATGCCTAGTAAAGTACCACACACGATAAATATTCTTGAATAATTTCTGTGCCCTCAGTGTATTGTCATCTTTTCCTTCTCTGGACTATAGTATTAGTGTTTATTTTGGGTTTTTTGTTTGTTTGTTTGTTTCTTTCTTTGTTGCCATTACTTGATTATAAATAGTCTTCTTTTGTTACATGGATATACTGTGTGAAAAAATAACAAATCTTATTTAGCTAAATATTATCTCCTTTTTTATCTAGATTATAAACTTCTCTTGAGGAGATTCCTGGAGCTTTTACTACTTTTACATCCCCATAATATCTACCACATCTTTTACACATAGAAATTACTACAGAATTATTCAAGAAATAAAAGATGGTTGTGTCACTATTATTGATAAATATTTATACCTCAAGAAATTCCTGGCTGACCAATAACAGTACAGGTCACAGGAAGATATATGTATAGGCCTATGTGAATATGCCTAAAACAAAGAGTGTAAATTATAAGAGGTATCCACAAAGAGAATACTTGGTATGGGCCTCAACTTTCAGAAACGCCACATTTTATCTCCTTATCGAAACTTCTCTGGCTGGGTGCAGTGGCTCAAGCCTGTAATCCCAGTACTTTGGGAGGCCCAGGTGGGCGGATCACTTGAGGTCAGACGTTTAAGACCAGCCTGGACAACATGGTGAAACCCCATCTCTACTAAAACTACAAAAATTAGCTGGGCATGGTGGCACGCGCCTGCAATCCCAGCTTACTCAAAAGGCTGAGACAGGAGAATTGCTTGAACCTGGGAGGCAGGGCCCAGCCTGGTTGACAGAGTGAGACTGCATCTCAAATAAATAAACAAATAAATAAACTTTACCACCAGCGATTTAGCTGTTTTTCAGCCATAAGACCATCCTAAAAATTAATAGCACTTGCATTTTGGCAGAAACTATAAAATTTCACCCCAAAGCTTATCCATAATCATATATCAAAAGTTTTCTTTAGATCCAAATTATTATTCAGCATTAAAATTTCCATAATTAAAATTTAGTGGTGGCCGGGCGCGGTGGCTCAAGCCTGTAATCCCAGCACTTTGGGAGGCCGAGAAGGGCGGATCACGAGGTCAGGAGATCGAGACCATCCTGGCTAACACGGTGAAACCCCGTCTCTACTAAAAATACAAAAAAAAATTAGCCGGGCGAGGTGGCGGGCGCCTGTAGTCCCAGCTACTCGGGAGGCTGAGGCAGGAGAATGGCGCGAACCCGGGAGGCAGAACTTGCAGTGAGCTGAGATCCGGCCACTGCACTCCAGCCTGGGTGACAGAGCGAGACTCCGTCTCAGAAAAAAAAAAAAACAAATTTAGTGGTATGCTAGTGATAGTCATCAACATTGTTAAGTTTATTTATGTTTTAAGAAAAAATAAGAATAAAAAAATCCATGTGCAAGTTTTTATTTTATCCTAAGAATCGTGACTTTCATTTATAAGTATTCCAACTTTCCTTAAAACTATGAGACCAGTTTTTAAAATGTTTCCACCCACCCAACTAAATATGAGTTGGAACATTGTGAAAATACCATGCAATCTGGAGAAACCCATATTACAACTGGAGAATTGAAGTATGTTTTTATCATTTTGGAATGGAACGCTAAATTCCAACCATTTTAACTAGGAAACTGTGCTAGCAGTGGATTTTTAATATCATAGGCCTAATCCAAAGTAACCAAATCTTTTCATCACAAAAAAATAAAAAGTTCCAGCCTTCCCTTTCATCGTCATTGAGCAGAATTAGGAAAGACACCTAAAGACTTCTCTAGTCCTTGATTCAAGAACCTCTGAGTATCTTTCAATATTGTCTAGCACTGTAGATTCCATTCCTCTATTCCTATAATTGCCTGCATTCCTTATTAATCCAAAAGTCAACTAACCAAGGCCTCTTCCCCCAGATAGGAGAAGATTGCAGGACAATATGTGGTAATTCACATCTGGGCTTAAGTAGGATAGATGGCAGGCTTACATAACCTTTCTCCTCAAAGATTTTTTCAATTATATTTTAATTTTTAAAAATTGCAATGTAAAAAAGAAAAAACCCACAAACTATGAAGGGGCCCAATCTCATACCACATTGTATGAACCCATTCTCATGCCTCCTTCCAGCTTTCTTCTGTGGCTCCTCATTGCTTGAATTCAACAAGACACATGGGGTCCTCAAAGATAATTCATCCACCCTGTTTATTTCAATATAAATAGAAATTTTAAATAGTAAATATTCATCAAAGATGAATGAAAAGGAAATAAGACTGATATAAACATTTTAAATTGTGATATTGGGGAAGAGATGAAATAAAGGAATATATTCTAAAAAGAAAAGATACATTATGGAGGAAGATTAACCCCAGTAAACAGAAGAAATATAGAGACAAATGTTTCATACCCCTGAAGAAAATAAAATATATCAAAAGAGAAATCACAAGAGAATGAATGAAACATAAAAGATGTTAGAAGGGCTAAGAGAAGGTATTGCGAGGGAAAAGTCATACCGTTGCAGAAATAATACATGAATTAGAAATAAAAAGAAATAAGAAATGTCTGGCCGGGCACAGTGGCTCATGCCTGTAATCCCAGCACTTTGGGAGGCCAAGGTGGGAGGATCACTTGAGCCCGGGAATTCAAGACCAGCCTGGGCAACACAGTGAGATCTCATCTCTAGTTTTAAAAAATAAAAATAAGAAGTATCTAGCAGAAAATTGCGGGATGGATGACAGATTTTTTTTAAAAGCACATCAAATACAAAGGAAAAGGATAAAGATTAAAGTGATAGACAGGAGATGAAAAACATAGAAGACAACAGAAATCTGATTTAGAGAAATTGATGTCTCTGAAACAACTTACAACTAATGAAACTAAAAAAATTTTTTTTCAAAGGTATACATACTATGGTAGCCTGCTAAATGTTCCCCCAAATCTATTCTCTCCTTCTCCTGTAATAGTAGCATTTTAGGCACCTGGTTAACAAGCTAGACTTTCAATCTAGGTGTGTCTGGGTGTGGCCATGACTAAATTCTAGGCAATGAAATGTGGGCAAGAATGATTGTGTGTCACTCTGGAAGCCTTCCCTTGAAAGGCTTAGATCTGTGCCTTCCTAGACCCTTCCCCGATTCACAGTGACTGGAGACAGGGTTGCCAAGTTTAGCAAATAAAAACAATGAGCACACAGTTCAATTTGGACATCAGATAAATAACAGATAACTTTTTGGCATAAAAAAGCCTGGTTCAAATTGGTGTTTGAAACAAAAAAAAAGAAAAGAAAAGAAAAATGTTGCAGGCAATAAACAAATCAGATTTTAGTGTGTGCGTCATTAAAAAAAAATACTGTTGGGCACAGTGACTGACACCTATAATCCCAATGCTTTGGGAGGCTGAGGCATGAGGATTCCTTGAGCCTGGGAATTCAAGACCAGCCTGGTCAACATAATTAGACCCATCTCTACAAAAACATTTAAAAATTACCTGGGTGTGGTAGCTAATTTTTAGCCCAGGCTATTCTTGAACTCCCAGCCTCAAGCAAGCCTCACACCTTAGTCTCCCAAAGTTCTGGGATTACAGGCATGAGCCTCTGCATGCAGTCTTTCAGCTGCTTTTAAATATGAATGACCACATGATTCAATCTTTAAGTCACATTATTTGTTTTCTTCAACATTTTTCATATCAATTAATGCTCAGAAAATTTTTAGGTGAATAATGGTTTTGCTTTGGGTCAGGGATCAGCAAACTTTTTCTGTAAAGGGCCAGATAGAAAACATTTTAGGCTTTGCAGTGCCACATGAACCTCTGTTGCAACTACTCAACTGTGTTATTACAGTGCTAAAGCAGGGATGGACAACATATAAATGAATGAATGTGGCTGTTTTCTGTAAAACTTTAAAACAGATAGAAGACTGGATTTGGTAGATGTGCCACAGTTGGCCAAGCCCTGCATTAGGTAATTCACTTTGATTTGCTTGCAGGATTTCTTTTCGCTTTTGAGACAGTCTCACTCTGTCACTCAGACGGGAGTGCAGTGGCGTGATCTCAGCTCATTGCAACCTCCACCTCCCAGGTTCAAGCAGTACTCCCGCCTCAGCCTCCTGAGGAGCTGAGACTACAGGCGCCCGCCACCACGGCTAGCTAATTTTTGTATTTTTAGTAGAGACGGGGTTTCACCATATTGGTCAGCCTGGTTTCAAACTCCTGACCTCAAGTCATCCCTCTGCCTTGGCCTCCCAGAGTGCTGGGATTACAGGTGTCAGTCACTGTGTTACAGGCTGGAGCCACCGTGCCTGGCCAGATTTCTTTTCTTATACCAAAGTTTAGTAACTTCCCCCAAGTCACTATTCCGTTTTCCTAATCCCTGAAACATGGTAAAATTTTTTTTAATTAAAAAGAAGTTTTTTAATAGAGACAGTGTCTCACTATATTGGCCAGGCTGGTATTGAACTCCTGGGTTCAAGTGATCTCCCTGCCTGGGTTTCCCAAAGTGCCAGGGTTACAGGCGTGAGCCACTGCACCTGGTCAATCCTTTCAATCCTTGGAATTGCAAGAAAGTTTTCACATATTGGTTAGGACAAAGGCTAAGCTCTTGCACCAAAAATATTTTTTAAATACCACAGTACTTGTGTATAGAAGTGACTACAAAGAAAGTTATGTCTTTTTCAGGTAATGATCCCAAAGTATGCTCTTCAGGCCTGCTACAGTAGCTCCATTGTCTTCCATAGGTGATTTCATCTCTGGGTCAAAGGCAGATGCTCCAGTTCTATCTCCTGTAGGGTTCTCAAATAAAATATAGGATACCCAGTTCAACTTGAATTTTATTTATTTATTTATTTGATACGGAGTCTCCCTGTATTGCCCAGGCTAAAGTACAGTGGCACAATCTCGGCTTACTGCAATCTCCACCTCCTGGGTTCAAGCGACTCTCCTGCCTCAATGTCCTGAGTACCTGGGATTACAGGTGCACGCCACCACGCCCAGCTAATTTTTTTTTTTCTTTTTTTCTGTAGTTTTAGTAAAGATAGAGTTTCACCATGTTGGTCAGGCTGGTCTCGAACTCCTGACCTCGTGATCCGCTCACCTCGGCCTCCCAAAGTGCTGGGATTATAGGTGTGAGCCACCATGGCCAGCCCCTCAACTCAAATTTTAGATAAAAGACAAATACCTTTTTAGGATAAATTTTGTTGTTGTTATTTTTGAGACAGGGTCTTGCTCTGTTGCCCAGGCTGGAATACAGTGATGCCATCACAGCTCACTGCAGTCTTGACCTTCTGGACTCAATCAGTCCTCCTACCTGAGCCTCCCAAGTAGCTCAGGGACCACAGACATGCACTACCATGCCTGGCTAATATCTTTTTAATTTTTTTGTAGAGACAGGGTCTTGCTATGTTGCCCAAGCTGGTTGTATGTTATTTAATCTGCCTTAAATAATGGTTTGAGTGACCAAATAATTAGTAAAAAAATGAAAAAACAAGCTACAGTCTACCAGAAGATACATGCAACTGATATGATCCACCAAGGATTTATTTATTCATTTGCGATGGAGTCTCGCTCTGTCGCCCAGGCTGGAGTGCAGTGGTGCGATCTCGGCTCACTGCAACCTCTGCCCCTCCAGGTTTAGGTAGTTCTCTGCCTCAGCCTCTGGAGTAGCTGGGATTACAGGCGTGTGCCATGACGCCCAGCTAATCTTTTGTGTTTTTGGTAGAGACTGGGTTTCACCGTCTTGGCCAGGCTAGTCTTGAACTCCTGACCTCCTGATCCATCCGCCTCGACTTCCCAAAGTGCTGGGATCACAGGCGTGAGCCACCGCGCCTGGCCTCCCATCAAGGATTTGTAACCTGAGCCCCCATAAACCATTAACTAAAATAGAAAAGATGAATAGGCAATTTATGAAAGAGAAAATACATGTTTTCACCAAACATAATAAAAGATGCTCAGTATCACTGAAATCAGGATAATGCAAATTAAAATGATAATGAGACCAATTTCAAACCCATCAGACTGGCAAAAATCAGTCTGAAAACAGCAGAAGCTGAACTGTTGACGACAACAGAAACTCTTCAGGTGGGAGATACGAAACCAGTAAATAGGCGGGGTATAGTGGCTCAGGCCTGTAATCCCAGCACTTTGGGAGGCCAAGGCAGGCAGATCACCTGAGATCAGGAGTTCAAGACCAGCCTGGCCAACGTAGTGAAACCTCATCGCTACTAAAAATACAAAAATTAGCTGGGCATGGTGGTGGGCGCCTGTAATCCCAGCTACTCTCGGGAGGCTGAGGCAGGAGAATCACTTGAACCTGGGAGGCGGAGGTGGCAGTGAGCTGAGATCATGCCATTGCACTCTAGCCTGGGTAACAGAGTGAGACTCTGTCTCAAAACAAAATAAAACCAGTAAGTGGCAACTCAAGTTGCTCAGGCCCCAAACCCTGAATAATCGGAAATGACTAGCTCCACTTCGAAATTCAAGAGGTCTCAAATTAAAGACACCCTAATCTGCCCTTGCCACATTAAGTGTCAATTCTGTTCGTACTGTTGCTCCAGATCAAGAACTTCAAAACAGCCTTGACCCCGCATTCTCTCCCACCCTACACCCCCACATCGGTAAACTCTGTCAGCAACACCATCATATTATATCTAGAATCTGATCACCTCCACAGCGATCACCCAAATCCAAGCAAAGTCATCGATCACCTGGATGAGGTGACAGCCTTCAGCTAGTCTTCTGCCCTGTCTTTACTAGTGTCGACTCTCAACACAGGAGCCAGCGCAACCCTTTTAGAGCCTAAATCAGGTCTTGTCTCTTCAAACTCTCTGATGGCTTCCCATTTCACTCAGATAAAAAGCCAAAATCTTTACAGTAGTTTACTTCATCCTACTGATCCACCTCCAGGCTATACTAGTCTTCTTAAAGTTCATCAGGCACCCAGACTTTCCCCCACCACACCTGTCACTCACCTGCTGTTTGCACCTGTTATTCCCCAAGGCTAGACTATGCTTCTCCCTGCCAGATATCCACTCTCCTCATTTGATTCAGGCTTTTGCTCAAACAGGTCTTCCCTAACCCTCCTACTTAAAATAGCACCATAGTCACCTACCTGACTCCACCCCACCCCAATTACCCTTTCTCTCCACCTCCACCCCTTATACATACCTTATTTAATTTTTCAAAAAGCATTTATTGCCACATATTGTTTTATATTTTATTTATTGCCTCTCTTCTCAGCCTAGAATGTAAATCTCCGAAGAACAGGAAACAAGTCTATTTTATTTATTGCTGTATCCCTAGTGCCTAGAACAAATCCTGACATATACTAGACATCCCATAGAATATGAATTGAAGAGTTTGGGCACAGCAGCTCATGCCTGTAATCTGAGCGCTTTGGGAGACCCAGGTGGGAGGATTGCTAGAGCCCAGGAGTGTCAGGTTGCTGTGATTGCACGGATGCACTCCAACCGTGGTGATAAGAGTAAGACCTGTCTCTGAAGAAAGAGAAAAGAAGAGGAAAAGAAAAGAAAAAAGGAAAGAAAGAGAAGAAAGGAAAAAAGAAAAGAAGGAGGCCGGGCGCGGTGGCTCAAGCCTGTAATCCCAGCACTTTGGGAGGCCGAGATGGGTGGATCACAAGGTCAGGAGATCGAGACCATCCTGGCTAACACGGTGAAACCCCGTCTCAACAAAAAAATAAAAAAAAAAAAAAAAAATACAAAAAAAAAGAAAAGAAGGAAAAGAAAGAAGAATGTGCCATAAACCCAGAGGCTTCCTGGGAGATGGGAATTTTTTTTCTAGATCTTTAACTCTTATGCAATTTAAATGTTTCTGGGGCATAAATAAATAAATTATCTAAAATCTTTTATCTAAAGCATGAATGATAAATATATGATAGAAATGACCAGGTGTGGTAGCTCATGCCTGTAATATCAGCTCATGCCTGTAATCCCAGCACTTTGGGAGGCTAAGAAGGGAGTATTGCTTGAGGCCAGGAGTTCAAGATAAATACATAACAGAAAAAAAAAAAAAATACCAGAAGACAATTTCACATGAGAATGATTTTTTAAATCCCAATTAAAATATTACTATTAACCTTAAATAATATATTAAATGTACTCTGGATGGGAGTTCATTACATAAATGGAACTATTGTTTGAAATTAGGACATTGCTCCATTAAAAAAAAAAGGTCGGTTTTATTATTGATGAAGCTGATAGGAAAACCCGGCTTTCCATGTGAGCCAGTTAGGTTTAGTAATCCTCCCCCTAAATTACAAAGACTCCAGCTGTCTTGAGCCCAACTGAACCACAGGAGGTGGTACCCCTACTTCTGAAACTGTCCCAGTTGTCCCACAGAACTGATATTTGCAAGTTTTTTTTAAATAAACATAGAAGTTGACCCTCCCAGTCTTGAAATTTGAAACCCATTTGTCTTATCCGAGTTCTTTTCTTAGGAAATCAAGCCTCAGGCAAGGAATTGAAACTCTTCAGATCACTGCATCCAGACTTAGAAGACCCCTCATCCAACATGATTGCTTCCTTACCCCTCCCTAATTCTTGCTTTCCCATCTTCCCTCCTATATAAGCTCTCCAATTTTAGTAGATTAGGGAGATGGATTTGAGACTTTCTCCCATTCTCCTCCTCTGCAGCACCCAATTAAAGCCTTCTTCTCTGGCATTAAAAGTAACGGGAAGGCCGGGCACGGAAGCTCACACCTGTAATACCAGCACTTTGGGAGGCCGAGGTGAGCAGATCATGAGGTCAAGAGATTGAGGCCATCCTGGCCAACATGGTGAAACCCTGTCTCTACTAAGAATACAAAAATTAGCTGGGCTTGGAGGCACAGGCCTGTAGTCCCAGCTACTTAGGAGGCTGAGGCAGGAGAATTGCTTGAATCCGGGAGGCGAAGGTTGCAGTGAGCCAAGATAGGGCCACTGAACTCCAGCCTAGCAACAGAGTGAGATTCTGTCACAAAAAAAAAAAAAAAAAAAGAAGGAATGGGAAAAGGCTGGGCACAGTGGCTCACACCTGTAATCCCAGCACTTTGGGAGGTTGAGGTGGGCAGATCACTTGAGGTCAGGAGTTCGAGACCAGCCTGGCCAACATGGTGAAACCCCGTCTCTACTAAAAATACAAAAACTTACCTGGGCATTGTGGTAGGTGCTTATAAACCCAGCTACTCTGGAGGCTTCAGCCTGTAATTCCAGCTTCTCGGGAGGCTGAGACAGGAGAATTGCTTGAACCTGGGAGGCGGAGGTTGCAGTGAGCCGAAATGATGCCACTGTACTCCAGCCTTGGTGACAGGGCAAGACTCTCTCAAAAACTAATGGCAAAGACCACAATTACTTTTGCACCAACCTAATAGTAACGATATATTATTATTGTTGTTGTTGTTCTTGTTGTTGTTATTATTATTATTATTATTTTGGAGACAGAGTCTCACTCCATCACCCAGGCTGGAGTGCAGTGGTATGATCTCGGCTCACTGCAACCTCTGCCTCCTGGGTTCAAGCAAATGTCCTGCCTCAGCCTTCAGAGTAGCTGGGACTATAGGCACCTGCCACAATGCCCAGCTAAGCTTTTGTATTTTTAGTAGAGACAGGGTTTCACCACTAGGCCAGGCTTGTTACAAACTCCTAACCTCAAGTGATGCAGTCATCTCAGCCCCGCAACGTGCTGGGATTACAAGTGTGAGCCAGTGCGCCTGCCCAGTAATGATATATATGTATAAAATATATAAATTTATAAAATATATATGTATATATATTTTTGAGACAGTGTTTTGCTCTTGTTGCTCAGGCTGGAGTGCAATGGCATGATCTTGGCTCACCACAACCTCCGAATCCAGGTTTCAAGAGATTCTCCTACCTCAGCCTCCCAAGTAGCTGGGATTACAGGCATGCGCCATCATGCCTGGCTAATTTTAATTTTTGTATTTTCTTTTTTTTTTTTTTTTTTTAGTAGAGATGGGGTTTTTCCATGTTGGTCAGGCTGGTCTCAAACTCCCAATCTCGGGTGATCCTCCCGCCTCAGCCTCCCAAAGTGCTGGGATTACAGGCATGAGCCACTACGCATGGCCATGATATATTATTAAATAAAAACAAAATAAAAGAGTTTACATTATTGGGAAGAATATTCACTATAAATAGTGATTTTTTTGGTAGGGTGGATAGGACCAAAAGATGGCAAATGACTATTATTTTCTGTTTGTTGTATTTTTGTAATGTTACAGGATTTTGCAAGGAATGTGTATTACATATTAACTTTAATTTATGTATAAACTTTTTAGTCTTTTAATTTTTAATTTAATTATAGACAGGGCCTCATTCTGTTTCCCTGGATGGAATGCAGTGGCACAATGGGGGCTTCGACCTCCTAGACTCAAGTGATCCTCCCACCTCAGCCTCCCAAGTAGCTGGGACTACAGGCACATGCCGCCACACCTGGCTCATTCTTTTATTTTTTGTAGAGATGGGATTTCACCATGTTGCCCAGGCTGATCTCAAACTTCTGGGCTCAGCTGGACGTGGTGGCATGTGCCCGTGGTCCCAGCTACTTGGGAGGCTGAGGTGGGAGGATCGCTCAAGTCCAGGAGGTGGAGGTTGCAGTGAGGCCAAGCTAGTGCCCCTGCACTCCAGCCTGGGTGACAGAGTGAGACCCTGTCTCAAAAACAGACAAAAAAACTTCTGGGCTCCCGCCTCAGCCTCCCAATGTGCTGGGATTACAGGTACGAGTACACTGCACCTAGTTTAGCCTTAGCTTTAAATTAAAATAATAATATTTATTTAATATTTATAGTGTTTAATATTTAAATATAATATTTAATGCTAGAGATGAAAAAGATAAAAATCTAATCAATCTTTTCGGCTTTGCTGGAAATACATGCATTTTCTCTTTGTCATTATTGGTCATGGAAAATATGCTGTGACTATTCACAGACTAATGATAAATAAATGTGTAACTTTTTAAAATGAATCTTACTTGAATCGAAAGGACAAATGATTAGGTGAGAGGTGCTGTGTGTATACAGGCTATCATGAAACCCAAACCTCGTCGGAAAGAAAATGACTGAACATGAACAAAGTGCAACACATCATCACCTATGCAATGGTTTGGAGGATTATATTCACCAGAACGAAAAACTGAAAGAGCAATGGTAGTTCCTGGAAGATTCTGTGGACTTTCCTCTGTGTAGAGAAAGGGAAGGTAGGGGCCATTGGGCATATGGAACTACCAGGTCTTCTGGGCATATGGAGCTGCCAGGTCTTCTGGCCATTCTAGAGTGGCGTGGCTCTGCCATCAGGCAAGAATGGAGTCTCGGCTGGGCACAGTAACTCATGCTTGTAATCCCAGCACTTTGGGAGGCTGAGGTGGGTGGATCACGAGGTCAGGTTTGAGACCAGCCTGACCAACATGGTGAAACCGTCTCTACTAAAAATATAAAAATTATCTGGGCATGGTAGCATACGTCTATAATCCTAGCTACTCGGGAGGCTGAGGCAAGAGAATTGCTTGAACCTGGGAGGCAGAGGTTGCAGTGAGCCAAGATCATACCACTGCACTCCAGCCTGGGCAACAGAGCGAGACTCTGTCTCAAAAAAAAAGGGGGGGATGGGAGTCTCAGTAACCAGTTGACCATTTCCACTTGAAGGCTGTGTGACATGGGGGATGGAGTGACCAGAGAGAAGACATTGAAAAGGCAGAATAGTGATGAAGAGATGTATGGCTGAGAGAGGGGCTGTATTTTCAGCATGTTTCCATAAAGGCAAAACACTAGGGGTGAGACTGTCTCAAGAAGATTGGAGTGTTCTTTCTGTATGATGCATGAAGAAAACCTTCTATAAAGTGTTATAAACACTTTTTGAGGGGGGCATGGTGGCTCATGCCTGTAATCCCAGTCAGTACTTCCAAAGAGAAAATCTTACATAATCAACATTACCCTTGAAAATCCTTTAGGAAGTGAAGATGGATACAATGTTACCCAATAGTCCCCTACTAGTGTTTCTCCCAGCAAAAGACTCATTGTTTCTTCAATTGCATGCTGAATAAAATGGATATCTAATAGCAGGATTAACCTTAGGACAGGCAGATGAGATGCTTCCCAGACTGCTACCCAGGAAGGATATGTAGACTCATGTCTCCCATCTCATTTTCACTTTCGGTTGAAAGCTTTTGAAGAAAGCAGACAGTGTCACCTACACTACACAAATTGTTATTATTCTCTATTATTTGAAGAGGGGTGTATTGCAGTTGAATTTGAGTAAATTAAGTGAATGCATGCTGCAACTCCATTTTGGGAAATGTACTCTGAAACTTTTGAGTGCTATGTATTACCTCGATTAGGGAAGGAAGCTGTTTCAGAGGGAGGGAAGGAGTTTTTCCAGTAATATAAAGAATTGGACCTGTAATCCTAGCACTTTGGGATGCTGAGGCAGGCAGATCACCTGAGATCAGGAGTTGGAGACCAGCCTGGTCAACATGGTGAAACCCTGTCTCTACTAAAAATACAAAAATTAGGCGTGGTGGCAGGTGCCTGTAATCCCAGACACTCAGGAGGCTGAGGCAGGATAATTGCTTGAATCCAGGAAGCAGAGGTTGCAATAAGCCAAGATCATGCCACTACACTCCAGCCTGGGCAACAGAGTGAAACTGTTTCAAAAAACTAAAACCATAATTGAAGAAAGGCCTTTCTGCAGAAATATATAGAAAGGTGGATCTTGAGACAGAAAAGACAGTCCAGGAACTGGAGTGTGCCAGAGAGGGCCTTGTGAGGAGTGCTTGATTTCTTCTTCTTTTGCCTTAGGTTCTGAAAATAGCCATATTTTGCCTCCTGTTTAAAAGTTCCTCTGCCTACATTGTAATTCTCTCTCTCTCTCTTTTTTTTTTTTTTTTTTTTTTTTTTTTTGAGATGGAGTTTTGCTGTTGTTGCCTAGGCTGGATGGAGTGCAATGGTGTGATCTCAGCTCACTGCAAGCTCCGCATCCTGGGTTCAAGCAATTTTCCTGCCTCAGCCTCCCAAGTAGCTGGGATTACAGGCATGCACCATCACACCCCACTGATTTTTGTATTTTTCATAGAGACAAGGTTTCACCATGTTGGTCAGGCTGGTCTCAAACTCCTGACCTCAAATGATCCACCTGTCTTGGCCTCCCAAAGTGCTGAGATTACAGGCATGAGCCACCATGCCTGGCCTATAATTCTCTTTTTATGGGACAAGGTCTTGCTCTGTCACCCGGGCTGGAGTGCAGTGGCATGATCGTAGCTCATGGCAGTCTTCAATGCCTGGGCTCAAGGGATCCTCCCACCTTAGCCTCCTGAGATGCTGTGACTACAGGTGAACGCCATCACACTTGGCTGATTTTTTTTTTTTTTTTTGAGACAGGATCTCACTCTATCACTCAGGCTGGAGTGCAGTGCCATGATCTTGGCTCACTGCAACCTCCACTTCCCAGGCTCAAGTGATCCTCTCACCTCAGCCTCCTGAGTAGTGGGAACTGTAGGCATGCGCCACCACAGTCAGCTAATTTTTGTATTTTTTTGTAAAGATGGGTTTCACCATGTTGCCCAGGCTGGTCTCGAACTCCTGAGCTCAAACAATCTGCCTGCCTTGGCCTCCCAAAGTGCTGGGATTACAGGCATCAGCCACCACACCCGGACTAATTTTTTAATTTTTCATGAATAGGGGGGAGGGGGTCTTGCTGTGTTGCCCGGGCTGGTCTTGAACTCCTGGCCTCAAGCAATTCTCCCACCTTAGCCTCACAAAGTTCTGGCATTATAGGCAAGAGCCACTGAGCCTGGCTGTAGTTCTCTTTAGTTAGTTGCATAACTTCAGCAAACCTTATGTACTCAGGTAGAGTGTTGTCAAAAACCAAAGGATTGGGCAGTAAATGGAAATTTGGCCTTCCCTAAATCATCCCTCCACTCAGCATGGCTGTAGAACCTTGTGTCAAGGAAGGTGAGTAGGACAAGTTTTTTTGGACTGGGCACAATGACTCACACCTGTAAAACCAGCACTTTGGAGGCCGAGGCGCGTGGATCACTTGAGATCAGGAGTTTAAGACCAACATGGCCAACATGGTGAAACCCCGTCTCTACTAAAAATACAAAAACTAGCTGGGCATGGTGGTGGGCACCTGTAATCTTAGCTACTCAGGAGGCTGAGGCATGAGAATTGCTTGAACCCAGGAGGTGGAGGTTGCAGTGAGTCAAGATCACGCCATTGCACCAAGCCTGGGCAACGCGTGAAACTCCATCTCAAAATAAATAAATAAATATTTAAATAAATAAATAAATAAAAATAAAAATAAATAAAAAAAAGTAGTACAAGGTTTTCAGCATCAATTAGCTACAGATTGAACAGAGGCCTAACACAAAAGCTGGCAGTCATGAGAGGGAACAGGGGATAACAGAGATACAGCTACGCAGCTGCATGAGCCAGGAACAGACATGAAATTTATTTGCTATTTCTTTGTCCCCACATGTGCTATAAAAAGGTGGCTGACTTTTTTTCTAGTTTATGGCATTTTGTTAAGTGACTGATTCTTGAAAGAGGTGAAGAATATAAGCATTCCTGAGAAGGATGGAAAACACATGCGCTATATAAGCATGGAAATGCTTTACAATTGAATGTTTTTCTTTTTCTTTTCTTTTCTTTTCTTTTGTAAGACACAGTCTGCTTTGTCACTCGGGCTGGAGTATAGTAGCACCATCTCAGCTCACTGCAACTTCTGCCTCCCAGGTTCCAGTGATTCTCAAGCCTCAGCCTCCCAAGCAGCTGAGACTACAGGCGTGTGCCACCACACCCAACTGATTTTTGAATTTTTAGTAGAGACAGGTGTTTCACCATGTTGGCCAGGCTGGTCTCAAACTCCTGACCTCAAGTCATCCACACACTTCGGCCTCCCAAGGTGCTGAGATTACCAGCATGAGCTACCGCTCCCAGCCTACAATGGAACGTTTTTTAGTGTTTTTTATGTATATCTTTATAAAACAAGGTAACTGTTATTCTTATTTTATTTTATTTTATTGAGACAGGGTCTTGCTCTGTCACTCAGGCTGGAGGGCAGTGGCATGATCTCTGCTCTCTGCAACATCTGCCTCTCAAGCTCAAGCCATTCTCCCACCTCAGCCTCCATAGTAGCTGGGACTACAGGCATGTGCTATCACGCCTGACTCATTTTTGCATTTTTTTTTTTTGTAGCAAGATAGTCTTGCCATGTTGCTAATGATGGTCTCAAACTCCTGGGCTAAATCCATCCTCCCACCTCAGCCTCCCAAAGTGCTGGGATTACAGGTATGAGCCGCCACACCCAGTTTGCTCTTTTCATTTTTACCAACATTTGCTTTCTTACTTGGAGGTCATTTTTAACCAGAAGACAAAGGTGTTATGCAGTAAGCCCACCTACAGGAAGTAGTTACTGCAACACTGAATAGAGATGTGGATGCTCCTGTCACTCGAATTTGTGCTTCTGCCCAATTACAGACTGGCTACCGGTCAGAGAACTCCAGTTTGTCCGTGGGAGCCCAGGCAGTAAAATCTAGCTCACTCATTTTAAACTGTGCCCTCTCATAGCTGAAGGTGGGGAACTTAGAACCCTGATGCAAAGTCTGATTTAGAATTCGGGGTTACATGTCTGAAAATGCAGGGGTCAGGTATGGTGGCTCATGCCTGTAATCCCACCACTTTGGAGACCGAGGTGAATGGTTCACTTGAGGTCAGGGATTTGAGATCAGCCTGGCCAACATGGTGAAACCCCGTCTCTACTAAAAATACAAAAATCAGTGAGGTGTGGTGGCACATGCCTGTAACCCCAGCTACTCAGGAGGCAGAGGCAGGAGAATCGCTTGAACCCAGGAGGTGGAGGTTGCAGTGAGCTTTAATCACACCACTGCACTCCAGCCTGGGTGAAAGAGCAGACTCTGTCTCAAAAAAAAAAAAAAAAAAAAAAGGGAGGGGGGGGGGAATATCAGGCTAGGAATTGAGTTGATAAAAGCGGCAAATTAAGTAGTACCTGGCTTCTCAACCTGGGCTACACACTCGAATTCTTCTGAGAGTTTAAAAACTCCTGTTGGGTACAGTGGTTCACACCTGTCATCCCAACATTTTGGGAGTTCAAGACCAGCCTGGGCAACATAGTGAGACCCCCATCTCTACTATATATATACACGCATACACACACTATGCTTTATATATATATATATATACACACACATACACACACTATATTTTATTGTGTGTGTGTGGAGATATATATATCTACACATACACACATATATATATCCACACATATACATATATATATCGCTATATATATCCACACACACACACACACACACACACAATAAAAACTCCTGAGGCTCAGGCCACCATGGAGGTAGATGAATTCAAGCTCTCTGGAGGTGGGACCCGCACATTGGGATTTTAATACTCCCCTCAGGTGATCCCAATCTGCCACCAGGGATGGGAACCACCTGCTAAAGAGGCAATTAGTGGAAAAGGAAATGCTTACTTCACAGAAGCCATCAGAAGCTTGACACTTCAGAACATGTGCAAGAATTTGTATGTTGCTTTCTCTTATTCTGGAGCAGAAGGCATTTTAGGAGTTCTTAGTCCAGAAATGTAAACTATTCTGTTTGGACTTCATTAAAGCACGTGTGGGCGATGTCCCCGTGAAATCACTTCAACCATCTGGCAGTGCAACAGGAAGCTATTCTAGTTTTGTATAAAACGGAACAAGTAGGGTGAGGCAGCAATGAAAACTTACCCATTATAGCACTGATTTTCTGAGGGGTATAGAATGAACTTCATTTCTCCCAGGGGATTCTTTCCCTTCTCTTTTATTTCTATAGAAAATATTCCTAAAGCGAATATTTAATTTGATTGAATTATGACTTTTATATTAATAAATACATATATTTCAAAGGCTTTAGTAAAAACATAAAGCTCAACTTTTTTTTTTTTTTTTTTTTTTTTTGACGGATTTTTGCTCTGTGGCCCAGGTTGGAGTATAGCGGTATGCTCTCAGCTCACTGCAACCTCTGTCTCCTGGGTTCAAGCAATTCTCCTGCCTCAGCCTACTTAGTAGTTGGGGTTACAGGCATGTGCCACCATGCCCAGCCGATTTTTGTATTTTTAGTAGAAATGGGGTTCACCATGTTGGCCAGGCTGGTCTTGAACTCCTGACCGCATGTGATCCACCCACCTCAGCCTCCCAAAGTGCTGGGATTACAGGCATGAGCCACTGCACCCGGCCTAACTTCTTATTTTCATGGAGAAGAATGTATACCTCCAAGTAATGGGAATTTCAAATGAATATTTTTTTCCACTTCTCCTCCTCTTCCCCTAAAATGAATACTGAAGCGCTATTAAAACTGAAACAGGGCGGCCGGGTGCGGTGGCTCAAGCCTGTAATCCCAGCACTTTGGGAAGCCGAGGCGGGAGGATCATGAGGTCAGGAGATTGAAACCATCCTGGCTAACAAGGTGAAACCCCGTCTCTACTAAAAATACAAAAAACTAGCTGGGCGAGGTGGCGGGCGCCTGTAGTCCCAGCTACTCGGGAGGCTGAGGCAGGAGAATGGTGTAAACCCAGGAGG
>NC_045442.1:106589364-106603054 GCF_002776525.5 Piliocolobus tephrosceles | reverse complement strand
TCCATCTCAAAAAAAAAAAAAAAAAAAAAAAAACCTGAAACAGGGGCTGAGCATGGTCACTCATGCCTGTAATCCCAGCACTTTGGGAGGCTAAGATGGGCGATTGCCTGAGCCCAGGGGTTCAAGACTAGCCCGGGCAACATAGCAAGACATCCGTCTCTAAAAAGAAAGAAAAAAACCCTGAAAATTAAAAAATGTACCTAGGAAGTGGCTGGTATAGAAGAAACTTGGGAGCATTAGGCAGATGAGGTGAGGGGGAGAATAGCCTCTATAACATGCCGTTACCATCACTTAGTAGGTATGGGATTTTGAGGTAACCCCGCAAAGACTAATTCCTCCTAAAATCCATGTCTGCAGCCTTGCTAACAGCATGAGACAAACAGCACTGAGCATAGCCAGCTGTAGATGATACATCTCAGAGTCTTTTGCAAACAGATATTCTTTTTCAGTATAAATATAATTCTTGATTATAGCAATGTATAAAAATATACAATCACAATCTATAAAGAAAACAAAGCAACAACAACAAAAATTCACATGCATTTGGATGGTTACTAGCAAAAAAAAAACAAAAACAAAAGCAAAACCCAGAAAATAACACGTGTTGCCTGGAAATGGAGAAACTGGAATCCTTGTGCATTGTTGGTGGGAAGGTAAAGTGGTACCGTCACTAAGGAATACAGTATGGTGGCTCCTCAGAAAATTAAAAATAGAAAAATAGAATCACCGTATGATCCAGCAATCCTGCTTCTGCGTATATACCCAAAAGATTTTAAAACAGAGGTTAGAACATAATTGTATACCCATGTTCACACCAGCATTATTTATAATAGCCAAAAGATAGAAGCAACTCAAGTG
The DNA here is from genome assembly GCF_002776525.5 of Piliocolobus tephrosceles. Lineage (NCBI taxonomy): Eukaryota > Metazoa > Chordata > Mammalia > Primates > Cercopithecidae > Piliocolobus > Piliocolobus tephrosceles. The sequence goes on along the minus strand of NC_045442.1, from coordinate 106,602,196 downwards.
TCCAGCCATGAATGAATGGATAAAACTTGTGGTTGATACACAAACACACTGAAATGTAATATATATGTGTGTGTGTGTATATATATATAGAGAGAGAGAGAGAGAGAAAGACAGAGAGAGAGAGAGACAAGGTCTTACTCTGTCACCTAGGCTGGAGTACAGTGGCACCATCACAGCTCACAGGAGCCTCGACTTCCCAAGCTCAAGTGCTCCTCCCACCTCAGCCTCATAAGTAGCTGGTACTACAGGCACACACCATCACATCCTGCTAATTTTTGAATTCTTTTGTAGAGACAGGGTTTCGCCATGTTGCTTAGGCTGGTCTTGAACTCCTGGGCTGAAGTGATCTGCCCACTTTGGCCTCCCAAAGTGCTCGATTACAGTCGTGCACATAATATTATTAATTATTTTGTTTTCTTTTTAAAGAAGGAAACTCTGAGGGAGGAAGGGAAACAGGAAAGATATATTTTGAATTCTTTTTTTTTTTTTTTTTTTGGATGGAGTCTCAGTCCGTCACCCAAGCTGGAGTGCAGTGGTGTGATCTTGGCTCACTCGGTTGCAACCTCTGCTTCCCAGGTTCAAGCGATTCTCCTGCCTCAGCCTTCTGAGTATCTGGGATTACAGCCCCCCGCCACCACACCCAGCTAATTTTTGTATTTTTAGTAGAGATGGGGTTTCACCATATTGGCCAGGCTGGTCTCGAACTCCTGATCACAGGTGATCTGCCCACTTTGGCCTCCCAAAGTGCTGGGATTATAGGCGTGAGCCACCACGCCCAGTCTATCAATTCTTAAAAAAAAGGAAATTTTGGCCAGATGCAGTGGCTCATGCCTGTAATCCCAGCACTTTGGGGGACCAAGGTGAAAGGACTGCGTGAGGCCAGGAGCGTGAGACAAGCCTGGGCCACATAGTGAGACTCTGTGTCTTAAAAAAAAAAAAAAAAAAATTTAGCCAGGCATGGTGGCATGCACCTGCTGTCCCAGCTAGAATCACGTGAGCCAGGGAAACAAAGATTGTAGTGAGCCATGATCATGTCACTGAACTCCAGCCAGGGCAACAGAGAGAGACCCTCTCTCAAAAAGAGGAAATTTTGACACATGCTACAACATGGACAAACTAGAAGGCATTATGTTAAGTGAAATACGCCAGACACAGAAGGACAAATACTCTATAATTTCACTTATGAGGTGCATAGAGAGAGACTCTATCTCAAAAAAAAAAAAAAAAAAGTTAAAAATGGTAAATTTTGGGATATGTGTATTTTTCCACAACTGAAAAAACCACAAATAACAGTTTTGAAGGAAAATTACTTTATTAGATCCAAGTTGATCCTCTTTACCTGCTAACCTCCAACTGTAATTAGTTCTCCCTTACAGAATCACTGTCTATAGACTAAATCTCTCACCAGTAGTGTTTTAGGAAGATAACAGCTTGACGTGAAAACTTGCCACTTCAGTATGGTTCTCTCTCCCTGTGCTCTTCATCTGCTCAAGTTCTACTATTTTTCTTTTCTTTTCTTTTTTTAGAAACAGAGTCTCACTATGTGGCCCAGTTTTTGTTTCTTTAGATGGAGTCTCACTCTGTTGCCCAGGTTGGAGGGCAGTGGTGTGATCTCGGCTCATGGCAACCTCCATCTCCTGGGCTCAAGCAATTATTCTCTGGCCTTAGCTCTGGAGTAGCTGGGACTACAGGTATTCACTACCATGCTTGGCTAATTTTTGTATTCTTAGTAGAGACAAGGTTTCGCCATGTTGGCCAGGCTGGTTTTGAACTCCTGACTTCAAGTGATCTGCCCACCTTGACCTTCTAAAGTGCTAGGATTTCAGGAGTGAGCCACCACGCCAGGCCTTTCAACCTCTCATTTTGAAGAACTTCTTTGAGCACCAATGCCACCCTCTTTTTCTCCCCCATCCCTAAAGGGTAATAGTTTGAATAGTGTGGTATATCTTAGCATCTTATTGTTGTTCTTTTTTTTGTTTTTTTTGAGATTGAGTCTCACTCTGTCTCAAAGGCTGGAGTGCAGTGGTGCTATCTCGACTCACTGCAACCTCCACCTTCCGGATTCAAGCGATTCTCCTGCCTAAGCCTGCGGAGTAGTTGGGATTACAGGCGTGCACCACCACAGTCGGCTAATTTTTCTATTTTTTTTTTCTTTTGAGATGGAGTTTCACTCTTGTTGCCCAGGCTGGAGTGCAATGGCACGATCTCAGCTCACCACAACCTCCACCTACCAGGTTCAAGCGATTCTCCTGCCTCAGCCTCCCTAGTAGCTGGGATTACAGGCATGCACCACCACACCTGGCTAATTTTGTATTTTTAGTAGAGATGGGGTTTCTCCATGTTGGTCAGGCTGGTCTTGAACTCTCGACCTAGGGTAATCTGCCCTCCTCGGCCTCCCAAAGGGCTGGGATTACAGGCATGAGCCACTGCGCCCGGCCATAGTTTTTGTATTTTCAGCACAGACGGGGTTTTGCCATGTTGACCAGCCTGGTCTCAAACTGTGGACCTCAGGTGATCCACCTGCCTTGGCCTCTCAAAATACTGGGATTACAGGCATGAGCCACCATGCCTGGCCATGTTTTTCTTTTTATTTCCTGCCTTTTTTTTTTTTTTTTTTTGAGACAGAGTCTCACTCTGTCACCCAGACTGGAGTGCAGTGGCCTGATCTTGGCTCACTGCAACCTCCACCTCCCGGTTTCAAGTGATTCTCCTGCCTCAGCCTACCTAGTAGCTGGGATTACAGGCGCTCACCACCACGCCTGGCTCATTTTTATATTTTTAGTTTCGCCATGTTGGCCAGGCTGGTCTCCAACTCCTGACCTCAGGTGATCCGCCTGCCTCAGCCTCCCAAAGCGCTGGGATTACAGGCTTGAGCCACTGCGCCTGGCCCATGTTTTTCTTTCTTAATTAAACTTCTTATTTTGGGAAAATTGTAGATTCACGTGCAGTTATAAGAAATACCCAGTTTCCCCCAATGGTAAAATCTTGCAAGACTATAAAATAGCCAGGATATGGATGTTGGCATAGTCAAGATACACAACACTTTTGTCACTTCAGTAATCCCTCAGGTTGGCCGGGCGCAGTGGCTCAGGCCTGTAATCTCAGCAATTTGGGGGGCCGAGGCAGGCAGATTGCCTGGGGTCAGGCATTCAAGACCAGTCTGCCCAACATGGTGAAACCCCGTCTCTACTAAAAATACAAAAATACAAAAATTAACCGGGCGTGCGGGCGGGCACCTGTAATCCCAGCTACTCCGGAGGCTGAGGCAGGAGAATCATTTGAACCTGGGAAGTGGAGGTTGCAGCGAGCTGAGATTGCGCCACTGCATTCCAGCCTGGGCAACAAGAGCGAAACTGCGTCTCAAAACAAAACAACAACAAAAAATCCCTCAGGTTGCCCTATCTTTTTTTAGCCACTCCTACTTCTCTCCCAGCCCCTCCCCCAATCACCCCTTAACTTGACAACCATTAACTTGTTTTTTTCCTATACCTTTGTCATTTCCAGAATGTTTTACAAATGGAATCATACAGTCTATAACTTTTGGGGATTGTCTTTTTTCACTCAGCATAATTATCTGGAGAGTCATCTATAATATTGCATGTATCAATAATTTATTCCTTTTTATTGCTAAACAGTATTCCATGGTACGGATGTATCACAGTTTGCTTAACCATTCACCCATTGAAGGTCATCTAGGTTGTTTGCAGCTTTTGGTTGTTATAAATAAAGCTGCTGTAAGAACGTGTGTGTACAAATTTATATTCCATGAATATAAATTTTCATTTCTCTGGGATAAACACCCGGAAGTACAATTGCTGGGTCATATAGTAGTGACATGTTTTTAAAGAAACTGACAAAGTGTTTTCCAGAGTGATAGCCTCATTTTATACTCCCCCCAACAGTGTATTGTGATCCACATTCTCTGCATCCTTGCCAGCATTTGGTGTTATAATTTTTTCTTGTAGTCATTCTGATAGGTATATGGTGATATCTCACTGTGATTTTAATTTGCATTTCCCTAATGGCTATTCATGTAGCACATCTTTTCATGTGCTCTTCTTATGTTTGTTTTATATATAACGTCTGGGGGTTTTATTATTTATTTATTTATTTATGAGATGGAGTCTCGCTCTGTCACCCAGGCTGGAGTGCAGTGGCGCAATCTCAACTCACAGCAACCTCCATCTCCCGGGTTCAAGCGATTTGCCTCAGCCTCCTAAGTAGCTGGGATTACAGGCGCCTGCCACCATGCCCAGCTAATTTTTGTATTTTTAGTAGACTAGGTTTCATCATGTTGGCCGGGCTGGTCTCGAACTCCTGACATTAGATGATCTGGCCACCTCGGCCTCCCAAAGTATTGGGATTACAGGCATGAGCCATTGCCCTCGGCCTAATGTTTTAGGTTTTTAACTGTATTTTGAAGCAGCAGGTCGGGGAAAGTACCACATTGTCTCTTATGATGGGTCAAAATAGAGTCGTGGTTAAGAGATCAAGTTCTGTTCTCGCATGGCCAAGGTCCAAATGCTGGCTTAACCACATCTAGCTTTGCATGGGTAAACTTGCAAACCTTGGGCAACCTCTCTTTCTTCAGTTTTCCAATCTGCAAAATGGGGGTAACACCTACCTTGTTTTGAGGATTTAGTGAGCTAATCCATGCAAAACACTTCAAACAATATGTCCAATTATTTTTAGTTATTATACAGAATTCATAGGCATTTGGTAAAATTGATAATAGTTTCACAACATCTTAAAATTTGCTTCACTCCCTTCTGATATTTAATATTACAGAAAACAGCTTTGATGCCAACTTATTTTTGCCTTTTTAAAGTAACCTTTTCTGGGTGTGTCCGTATAGCTTGCGGGATTTTTGTTTTTCTTTGCAATTCCTAGCTGTCATCAGCCTATGTATGAGGAAGTGTCTCTTCGTGCCTGATAAATACTTGATAAACTCTTTCAATCTCAAATTGCAAGTGCTTCTGCAGCTCACAGAATCATGAATAGATATGGTTCAGATTCCCTGAATTTCTAAGCATGATGAAGCCACATTTCTTTACCTGATGTTCAGTTCTTTTAATCACTTCTGAAATTGGGAGGAGATGGGTATACAGAAAGGAAGAGCATTTGGAACCTGATTATTCTATTCAAAACCAAAGATTCATAAGCAAGGCTTACCAGCATTTACTCTATGGTTCATAGTGAAATAATACATTGAACATTGAAAAATTTACATATTAATATTATTTGAGAGTCTGGCTCTGTCACCCATGCTGGAGTACAGTGGCTGTGATCTCAGCTCACTGCAACCTCCACCTCCTGGGTTCAAGCTATTCTCCTGCCTTAGCCTCCCAAGTAGCTGGGATTACAGGCATGTGCCGCCAAGCCCAGCTAATTTTTGGATTTTTAGTAGAGACGGGGTTTCACTGTGTTGGCCAGGTTGGTCTTGAACTCATGACCTCAGGCAACCCACCCACCTTGGCTTCCCAAAATGCTGGGATTACAGGCATAAGCAACCATGCCTGGCCAAAAATGTCTATATATTTTAAAGTATAATATACACCTTTGAAGTATAAGGCTGAAAAAACTTCTTTTCCAAGTGGCAAGGAAGAGACAGTCAAGTCACTGGTAAAATAATAATTTTAAACCACTTCCCCACCATGTTCTAATCCTTAAAAGATATCTACAAATTATGTGAGAAGCATCTTCATAGTTTTTCATATTTATTGTACAACAAATACAATGCAGAATTCTAAAATGAGTTTGATTACATGCAGAAAGCTGTCCCCATAGGTAATGAACATTTGGCTTAATGGCTGTAAATATAGATTGGTAAATAAATTATGGTACATATCTGAAATTAAATATGTGGTTGTTAAGTTAGATATGTGCACTGATATGCAAGGTAGTAGTAGATACAGAATTGTATGAAAACATAGATTATACATGTGTATGTATAATGTATATATTCAAAAATATTTATGGAAAGGTATTTATTTGCCAGAAATGATAAACAAACTCTGAAGATTGTAGGACTAAGTACTATGTGATAGACCAAAGACTTATTTTAAAACTTTCCCTATTATTTGAAAAATTTTAACATTGCGCAGTATAAAAACAATAGTTGTTGTTTTGAGGCAGGGTCTTATTCTGTCGCCCAGGCTGAAATGCAGTGATGCGATCTCGGCTCATTGCAACCTCCGCCTCCCAGGCTCAAGAGATTCTCCTGCCTCAGTCTCCCAAGTAGCTGGGATTACAGGCATGCGCGATCATGCCCAGCTAATTTTTTGTATTTTTAGTAGAGACTGCGTTTCACCATGTTGGCCAGGCTGGTCTCGAACTCCTGACCTCAAGTGATCCACCTGCCTTGGCCTCCCAAAGTTCCGGGATTACAGGTGTGAGCCACTATGCCCGGCCTATTCCTGTTATGTCCAGTCTATTCGTGTCAAAAAAAGAGAAAATATTGATATATGGATGTTAGGATTTACCTGAATATAGAAATGTGTTGGTCGGCTGGGTGCAGTGGCTCCCTCCTATAATCCCAGCACTTTGGGAGGCTGAGGTGGGCAGATCGCTTGAGCTCAAGAGTTCGAGATCAGCCTAGGCAACATGGCAAGACCCTGTCTCTACAAAAAATACAAAAATTAGCTGGATGTGGTGGAATGCACCTGTAGTTCCAGCTACCCGGGAGGCTGAGGTGGGAAGATCACTTGAGCCGGGGGGTGGAGGTTGTAGTGAGCTGAGATCGTGCCACTATACTGCAGCCTGGGTGAGAGTGAGACCCTGTCTCAATTTAAAAAATAATTTTATATTAAAAAAAGAAATAAATGATGGTGCCAAATTTTGTATTTATCTATGATGCTGTGTTTTCTTTGTATCTCTTAACAACAAGCTATTACATCAAATCAATAATAGGGAAAACAAAAATCTTGGCTGTTATTGCAGAACACTGAACCCACTTTTTTAAAAATTTTACTTTTTGAGACAAAGTCTTGCTCTGTTGCCCAGGCTGGCATGCAGTGGTGTGATCTCAGCTCACTGCAACCTCTGCCTCTTGAGTTCAAGTGATTCTCAAGCCTCAGCCTCCCAAGAAGCTGGGATTACAGGCACATAACATCACACCCAGCTAATTTTTGCGTTTTTAATAGAGATGGGGTTTCACCATGTTGGCCACAGTAGTGTCAAACTCCTATTCTCAAGCAATCCACCCACCTTGGCCCCTTGGCCTCCCAAAGTGTTGGGATTACAGGCATGAGCCACCGTGCCTGATCAAAAGCCTATGTTTTGGTTGTTATCTGTATCGTTTTCTGCTTTGTATGCGAATCTATATACATCTTTTTTTTTTTTTTTTAAAGACTCCAACCACATATTTCACTCTGTTACTGCCAGAAGCAACAGTACAGTATTATACTCTCCAATTTCTCTACCAGATTCAAGGGTTATGGCCTCTTTGGCAGTGAGAGAGTTACTGTCAGGAAAATCTTACTGTTGGATCCAGGACAAACCATTAAACAGTTGCATAAGTCTTTGTCAGCTTGGAGTTGTTGTTCTGCAGGTGTTTTGCTATGTTGACACAGCTCATGTTTGCCCTGTTTTACTTATTGCTCTTTCTTTTGGAGGAAATCATAGAGAAAACAGGACTCAAACCACAAACGGAAACAGTTTATCTGTTTAGCTGTTGAACTCCCCGGGAAAGAAGAAAGAAATCAGTTAAGAGATGCATGAGTGAATCTTTTTAAAAATCCATCTTCAAAACACACCAAAGAGAGTAATGAAAGTGATTGATTAGAGGCATTTGCACCAGAGAGACACAAATGCCTCTAAGTGAGGCACTAAGGTTAATAATTATGGAAGTCCTGTCATGCTGAAGGCTCTGCAGAAGAGACACAAGTAGGTAAAACAAGCCTCTACCCTCATGGAGCTTCTTGCTCAACAGAGAAAAAGAGCAGGCAAATGACTCTAACATACAGCGAACCACAAAAATGTGGCCATCATCCTCGTGACATTCCCCATTTTAGCAGATTTTAATAATTATTCATAATCAATTACATTTACAGATCTTGTTTCTAAACACATGTGAAAATCTTGTATATTTTATTCTAAACATATGTGAAAATCTTGTTCTCAAATACAGCATTTAACCAGGCCAATGAACAAGCTTTCAGAGAATAATATATTGTTGTCTAAGAAGAAGGGAAGGTTTTGGAAAATACAAGTGACCTGTCCCTGTGCCTTGCTGATGGCCACTGAAAAGGCTGAGCATATAGGAAATAGTCTTCATTCTAATGTGAAAGGCATATTTGTGTCCCGTGGAATGAGAGGTATGCATGGTATGAGAACAGGACCCAGGGTCATTGCAGAGCTCACAGTTGTAAGGCATATTTCGTGAGTTGTATTCTTCCACATGGATCATTGCTTGTTAGTTATCACATTCATTACTTCTATTAGATCAGTCCTAGGGTGTTTAATTATTCCTGTAATTTTCATTTGTTCTTCCCTTTCTTCATCATTCTCTGTCTTTGGTATTGTGGAATTTCATTTCAGTCTCGAAGTCCATTTGATCTCATCCAAATGCTAGTTCAGGAGTGTTTGTTTTCTGTTTTCTCAGAGTCTTTATACATAGCTCAGCAATTCTTATATTTCTTAAAACTTTTATCTGTTGGATGAAATAAAGGCTCAGAACTATATATGATTTTTATAAACACCTACAATTTAAGTCTAAATAGATTATGTGTATTTGATATTTTACAGAGTGAAAATTTGAAGATTACTTTTACAAAATTAAATACTTGTTTATAGCTTATAAACAAGCTGTATAAACTATTAATCATGATCTATCACCTGACAAGGCTAACGTTTATCTAACTTTCTTTTCTTTTCTTTTTTCTTTTTTTCGTTTTTGTTTGAGACAAGGTTTTGCTCTGTTGCCCAGGCTGGAGTGCAGTGCCATGATCTTGGTTGACTGCGACCTCCATCTCCTGGGCTCGACTGATCCTCCCACCTCAGCCTCCCAAGTAGCTGGGACTACAGGCATGCACCATCACACCTGGCTAAGTTTTATATTTTTTGCAGAGACTGGTGTATTAGTCTGTTTTCATACTGCTGATAAAGACATACCTCAGACTGGGAAGAAAAAGAGGTTTAATTGGACTTACACTTCCACGTGGCTGGTGAGGCCTCAGAATCAAGGCAGGAGGTGAAAGGCACTTCTTACATGGTGGTGGCAGGAGAAAATGAGGAAGAAACAAAAGCGGAAACCCTTGATAAACCCATCAGATCTTGTGAGACTTATTCGCTGTCATGAGAATAGCATGGGAAAGACTGGCCCTCACGATTCAATTACCTTCCCCTGGGTCCCTCCCATAACACAGGGGAACTCTGGGGGATAAATTCAAGTTGAGATTTGGGTAGCGTCACAGCCAAACCATCTCATTCCACCCTGGCCCCTCCAAATCTCATGTCCTCACATTTCAAAACCAGTCATGGCTTTCCAACAGTCTGCCAAAGTCTTAACTCATTTCAGCCTTAACCCAAAGTCCACAGTTCAAAGTCTCATCTGAGACAAGGCAAGTCCCTTCTGCCTACGAGTCTGTAAAATCAAAAGCAAGCTACTTACTTTCTAGATACAATGGGGGTACAGGTATTGGGTAAATACAGCCTGTTCCAAGTGGGAGAAATTGGCCAAAACAAAAGGGTTACAGGCTTCACGCAAGTCCAAAATCCAGCAGGGGAGTCAAATTTTAAAGCTCCAAAAATGATCTCCTTTGACTCCAGGTCTCACATCCAGGTCACGCTGATGTAAGAGGTGGGTTCCCATAGTCTTGGGCAGCCCCACCCCTGTGGCTTTGCAGGATACAGCCTCCCTCGTGGCTGCTTTCATGGGCTGGCATTGAGTGTCTGTGGCTTTCCAAGGTGCATGATGCAAACTGTCAGTGGACAATGGTAACTGGTATCAATTTACCATTCTGGGGTCTGGAGGACAGTGGCCCTCTTCTCACAGCTCCACTAGGCAATACCCCAGTAGGGTGTCTGTGTGGGGGCTCTGACCCCACATTTCCCTTCTACACTTCCCCAGCAGAGGTTCTTCATGAAGGCCCCACCCCTGCAGCAAACTTCTACCTGGGTATCCAGGGGTTTCCATATATCTTCTGAAATCTAGGCAAAGGTTCCAAAACCTCAATTCTTGACTTCTGTGCATGCACTGGCTCTACACCACATGGAAGCTGCCAAGGCTTGGGACTTCCATTCTCTGAAGCCACAGCCAGAGCTGTACATTGACCCCTTTCAGCCATGGCTGGAGTAGCTGGGACACAGGGCCCCAAGTCCCTAGGCTGCACACAGCATGGGGACCCTGGGCCTGGCCCACAAAACCACTTCGTTCTCCTGGGCCTCCAGGCCTGTGATGGGAGGGCCTGCCATGAAGGTCTCTGACATGACCTGGCGACACTTTCCGAATGATCTTGGGGATTAACATTAGGCTCCTTACTACTTATGCAAATTTCTGCAGCTGGCTTGAATTTCTCCTCAGAAAATGGGTTTTTCTTTTCTACTGCATCATCAGGCTGAAAATTTTCTGAACTTTTATGCTGTGTTTCTCTTTTAAAACAGAATAGTTTTAACACCACTCAAGTCACCTTTTGAATGCTTTGCTGCTTAGAAATTTCTTCTGCCAGATACCCTAAACCATCTCTCTCAAGTTCAAAGTTCCACAAATCTCTAGGACAGAAGCAAAATGCTGCAGTCTCTTTGCCAAAACATAATGAGAATCACCTTTGCTCCAGTTCCCAACAAGTTCCTTATCTCCATCTGAGACCACCTCAGCCTGGACCATATTGCTCATATCGCTATCAGCATTTTTGTCAAAGCCATTCAACAAGTCTCTAGGAGGTTCCAAACTTTCCCACATTTTCCTCTCTTCTTCTGAGCCCTCTAAGCTTCCAACTTCTGCCTGACACTGAGTTCCAAAGTTGCTTCCACATTTTCAGGTTTCTTTTCAGCAATGCCCACTCTACCGGTACCAATTTACTGTATTAGTCTGTTTTCATGCTGCTGATACAGACATATCCCAGACTGGGAAGAAAAAGAGGTTTAGTTGGACTTACACTTCCACATGGCCAGGAGGCCTCAGAATCACGGCAGGAGGTGAAAGGCACTTCTTACATAGTGGCAGCAAGAGAAAACGAGGAGGAAGCAAAAGTGGAAAGCCCTGATAAACCCATCAGATCTTGTGAGACTTATTCACTATCATGAGAATAGCATGGGAAAGACTGGCCCCCATGATTCAGTTACCTCCTCCTGGGTCCCTCCCATAACACACATGAATTCTGGGAGATACAATTCAAGTTGAGATTTGAGTGGGGATAAAGCCAAACCATATCATAGGGTTTCACCATGTTGGCCAGGCTAATTTTAGAGGGAAATTATTCTGTGTTTCAAATTTAGGTATAATGTTATCTGTAGAATTTTTGTTGAGAATTTTCATCAGGAATGAATGTTGTGTTTTGCCACATGCATCTGCTGTGTCCATTGAGATATTCACATAATTTTTCTTTTTTTGGTTTATTAATATGGTGAATTACATTTATTGATTTTTGAATGATAAACCAACCTTCCACTTCTAGAATAAACCTCCCTTGGCCATGATGCTCTTAATATGTTGTTGGATTTAATTTTGATAAAATTTTATTTAGAATTTATGTTCATGGGGAATACTTTTCTATAATGTTCTCTGGCTATATTTTCTCATTTTTTTACTCCTCCTTGCAAATCTATTAGTTTTTTGCCTCATGTAATTAAAAGATCTGTAATTTGGTGCACAAACTTGTGTTTTGTGCTTGAGGGTTCACTTAGCTTGGTGGATCTGTGGGTTAATAGTTTCTGTCATATGTGGAAAATTTAAGGCCATTAAATATTTTTCTGCTTTCTCTCATCTCTTTTGCAGATTCCAGTTACACATACATTAGGTCATTTGAAGTTATCCCACAATTCACTGATCCTCTTTTCATTAAACAATTCTTTTTTCTCTTGTCTTTCACTAAAGCAGTTTCTATTGGTCTATCTTCAAGTTTATTAATATTTATTTCTTCAATGTTTAATCTGCCATTAACTCCATCTAGAGATTTTTCATCTCATACATTCTACATTTTATGTCCGAAAGTTCAATTTGGGTCTTCTAAAAACATCTTCCATGTCTCTACGTAAATTTCTGAACATATGGAATGCAGTTATAATAACATCTTTTAAACAAGTTCTTATCTATTAATTCTAATATCTATGTCAGTTTGGAGTCAGTTTGAACTGCCTCAAATATTTCTCCTCATTAGGGGTCCTATTTTCTGCTTATTTTATGTCTGATAACTTTTGCCTGGATGCCAGACATAGTAAACTTTACTTTGTTAGGTGCTGGATATTTTATATTCCTGTAAATATTATTGAGCTTTGTTCTGGGGTGCAGTTACATTACTTGGAAGCAGTATGGTTTGTTTGGGTCTTGCTTTGAGTTTTCTTAGGTAGGACCAGCAGAGTGCTCAGCCTAAGGCTAATTGTCCACAATACTGAGGCAAGAGCCTTCTGTATACTCAACCCAGTGCCCAGGGAATTACAGTATTTTTCCAGTCTGTCCAGTGGAAGCAGGCACTATTCCTGGCCCTCTGTGTGGAATGGGTGCTGTTTCTTTAATCCTTTTGAATGGTGCTTTTCCCAGTATCAAGTAGTTTCCTCATATACATCCACTGCTCAATGTTCTGCCGCATACTTAAGGGGGACCTTCTGCAAATATCTGGGTGAGTCCTTCCTTCCTTCCTTCCTTCCTTCCTTCCTTCCTTCCTTCCTTCCTTCC
>NC_045442.1:106574185-106589354 GCF_002776525.5 Piliocolobus tephrosceles | reverse complement strand
TCCTTCCTTCCTTCCTTCCTTCCTTCCTTCCTTCCTTCCTTCCTTCCCTCCCTCCCTCCCTTCCTTCATTCTTTCCCTCCTTCCTTCTCTCCCTCCTTCCTTTTCTTCTTTCTTTACTTCTTTGCTTTCTTTCTTTCTTTTCTTTCTTTCCTTTCTTCTTTCTTTCCTTCTTTCTTTCTTTCTTTCTTTCTTTCTTTCTTTCTTTCTTTCTTTCCTTCTTTCTTCTTTCTTTCTCTCTTTCCTTCTTTCTCTCTCTCTTGCTTCTTTCTTTTGTTTTCTTTCTTTCTTTTTCTCTTTCTTTCCTTCTTTCTTTCTCTCTCTCTCCCTTCCTTCTTTTCTTTTTCCCTTTGCTTCCCTTCCCTTCCCTTTCCTTCTCTTCTTTTCTTTGCTTTCTCAGGGTCTCACTCTTTCACCCAGGCTGGAGTGCAGTGGCACAACTGTAGCTCACTGCAGCCTTGACCTTCCAGGCTCAAGCAATTCTCCCACCTTAGACTCCCAAGTAGCTGGGACTACAGATGTGCACCACCACACCTGACTAATTTTTGTATTTTTGGTAGAGACAGGGCCTCACCATGTTCCCCAGGCTGACCTCAAACTCCTGGGTTCAAGCAATCCTCCTACCTTGACCTCCCAAAGTGCTGGGATTAACAGGCATGAGCCACTGTGTCTAGCCTGGATTTCTCTTTTTATGAAGTACTCTACTCTCCATTACTCTGTCCTCAACACTCTAGCTTCCATTGTCTTTGTGGACTCTCAATTCCATCTCCTCAATTCAAGGAGTTCACTGGGTTTTGCCTGGTTTCTCTGTATGTTGCAGCCTAGAAACTCTTAAACTCTCTCATGGTGGTAAAACTGGGGCATTTGTAGCACTCCCTTTGTTCATTGACTATTTCTCAGGAATCACTGTCCTTCATATACTCAGTGCCTTCAAAGCTATTATTTCATATATTTCATCTGTTTTGTTGTTGCTTGGTTGCTTCATGTGTTAGAGTAAATCAACCTCTAGTTCTCTATCCGGACTGGAAGCAGAAGTCTCTGTTTTTTTTTTTTTTTGTTTGTTTTGTTTTTTAATGCTATTTTAAGTGGAATTTGTAACATTCATTTTCTAATTACTTACTTCTAGAAATACAATTTTTTTAATATTGACCTTGTATCCTCCAAATAGTACGGTTTTAACAAGATTATTGGATCATTCACATACACACATCTGAAGATAGGTAAATATAAAGTGATTGGGGGATTAAGGAGCAAGAACTCACAATATATAGAAGAAATTACTGAAAGGGCTGCAAGGAAGAGGTGGGATTTGAAGGATATATAGGATATGTTATAAAGAAAAGCTACAGCATGAACAAAGCACAGAAGGAGGCCTAATCAGGGACTGAAAAGTTCAATTTGAATTAAAGGTCAGTTTTGAGCAGAAGATTTCGGAAAACTGAAGTTGCTACATGTGTATTATGTATATGTATATGTAACTGCGATAAGAGAGGCTTCTCAGACCAGGTTAAATCTTTCAAAATAAGTTTTATTTCTCTTTCATAAAGTGCTCACAGTTCGAATTAACTTTTTTAAAGCTTATTTCTGTAACATTTATCTTCCACAAGAGACTGAAAATTCAGCAAGAGCAGGAATCACTCTTGTTTTTGCTTTTTGTTGTGTTTGTGGCATTTAAAAATAAATATTCATTGAATTAATTAATAAATGAGGCTGGACGCAGTGGCTAACGCCTGTAATCTCAGCACTTTGGGAAGCCGAGGTGGGTGGATCACCTGAGGTCAGGAGTTCGAGACCAGCCTGACAAACATGGTGAAACCTCGTCCCTACTAAAAATACCAAAAACACTAGCTGGTTGTGGTGGTGGGCACCTGTAATCCCAGCTACTTGGGAGGCTGAGGCAGGAGAATTGCTTGAACCCAAGAGGTGAAGGTTGCAGTGAGCTGAGATCACACCATTGCATTCCAGCCTGGGCGACAGAGTGAGACTCCATCTCAAAAAATAAATAAATAAGTAAATAAACAAAATGAAACCAGGATAAGCTGAAGTATGACTTAAATTTTATGTGCAAATGGGAGTCTTCAAATGTGTTTATTGGCTGGGCATAGTGTCTCACGCCTGTAATCTCAACACTCTGGGAGGCTGAGGTGGGTGGGTCACTTGAACCCAGGGGTTCGAGACCAGCCTGGGCAACATGGTGAAACCCCATCTCTACAAAAAAATACAGAAATTAGCTGGGCGTGGTGGTGTACACCTATAGTCCCAGCTACTCAGGAGGCTGAGGTGGGAGGATCACTTGAGCCTGGGAGGGTGAGGATGCAGTGAGTCGTGATAGTGTTACTGCAGCCCAGCAGCCTGGGCAACCAAGTGAGACCCTGTCTCAAAAAGAAATTACATAAATAAATACATAAATAAATAAAAATAAATAAAAGTGTTTGTTTTAGGGGATGATATACTCAGAGTTATGCCTTAGGAAGATTTTTCTGGCAGCATAAGGTGAATAAATGAGAAGAGACCAGGCATGAGGACAGCAATTAGTAGGCTACTTTAATTGTTTATTTTATCTTCCAGTTTTATTAAGGTATAGCTGACAAATAAAAATTATATATATTTAAAGTGTACATGTGATGATTTCATATATTCTGTAATAGTTTGGACAGGAGGCAAGGTGAAACTGAACCATGACAGTGACCTAAAAATGGGATGGAAATGGATACAAAAGATTCTGTAGAGGGAAAACCAGTAAAACAGAAATCGGAGATGAGAAGAAATAGAGAAATCAATGACATACCTGATTGACATTTTGGGAGTAGAGAATTAGGAGAAAAATGATGCCATTCGTAGAAATAGGAATCTAACAAGAAGAGCTGCTTTGAGGAGGTGGTTATCAATCTTGAGTGTCATTACCCTGTGCGTTTTGTAGGTGAATCTATTGATCAGGCAATTGGAAACGTAGTTTGGGATCTCAGAACTGAGTTGTGGTTTAGAGACACTGATGTGAGAATCATGCCCCTAAAGGGGATATTTAGTCCTAGGATACTGATGAGGTTAGTGAGAGAGAGAAAGAGAGAAAGAGAGAGAGAGATGTAGACACAAGTGGAGAATCCCAAATAGACAGTTTGGGGGCATAAGCTTTAGGAGGCAGAAGGATATCAACAAAGGATATGGATTAGTAAAGTTTTCCAGAGTTGGGAGCAGACTCTAGAGAGTGTAAAGGAAAGGAAAGGACAGCATTCTGAAAGTAAAAAGGTCGGCGTCTGGAGTGCCAGAACTAGGTCTCCACTCCAATGACATGCCTGACAATGTCCCCTAACGCCACACTACATCCTATTCTTTCTAACGTTCTTCAGAAAAATAGATCTGTTCTCAGGCCTATATTCTGTTTTCATTCATGTCATTCTTGTCTGTCTTGCTAGGAAACCTGTGGAAACACTCATTTTGGATGCTGCTGGCTCTTGTCAGTGACTTAGAAAGGGTAAACACTCTGAATCTGCTCATCATTATAGAGTGGTGGTGGTGGTTAAAATAATATAGGTTAATAAATATTTTTAGGAGCTTTCTCTTTCTATTAGAGCAGCAGACACAACTAACAAGTACATCAACTTTTCCTCACCAATTCTTTAAGTAAATTAAACATGCTCTATATTTGTTTAGGTTTAAACTTGATTAAGACTCATATATGTATTTTCTTTCTTCATCTAATTAGTGATTTACTGTTATTATCTGAAAGTCATACAAGACTAATTGAAGGTGAGTAACATTTTATAAGTACACTATATAGTACTGTAAGACCTGGAACAGCATGTCTTTTGTTCCAAGACTGTCAAATATGCATCCTGAAAGGCAAAAGTGTGCAATGAGGGGTGCAGAGAATTCTGACTTTCTGATTTCCGTTTTTTTTTTTAAACCTTAAGAAAGAAGAAAGATATTGGAGATAGTTAAGCTGATGGGCTTGGTTTCTGCCTCAAATAAGGAGCTAATATGGGACAATCATGTGTGCTATTGTCGTTTTCAAAAACTAGAACAAATAAACAGACGAACAAACAAGAAGATAACTGTTCTACCCGTGGAATCCATTGTTAGAATCTGTGAGAAGAATATTGAATCTGCTTATTTCTGTAATGGGCATTTCTACATAGGAAGAACTGAGCCCATCATAATCAAGGGTCATTGAAATGCTTTTTATTAGTCTAGAGAAGCTCGCAAGTTCATTTAGTTCAGAGAAGAATTGTAATTATTGTCCTGAAAGAGCTAGTGTGTAGAGCTCGAAAAGAGGGTAGCCACTTTAAGGGCAAGAGATCTCCTTATAATGCAGTCAATAAAGGTGAAGGCATGTTCTAAAATGTAAGCTTAGTTGTCTCACTACTGCCCCTAGCATAATTCTAATGCCAAAGTTTTTTTAAAAAACATATTTTGGCTGGGCGCGGTGGCTCACACCTGTAATCCAGCACTTTGGGAGGCCCAGGTGGGTGGATCACGAGGTCAGAAGATTGAGACCATCCTGGCTAACACAGTGAAACCCCGTCTCTACAAAAGAATACAAAAAATTAGCCGGGCGCAGTGGCCAGCGCCTATAGTCCCAGCTACTTGGGAGGCTGAGGCAGGAGAATGGCGTGAACCCAAGAGGCGGAAGTTGCAGTGAGCCGAGACTGAGCCACTGCACTCCGGCCTGGGAGACAGAGGGAGACTCTGTCTCAAAAAAAAAAAAAAAAGAAAGAAAAAAAATATATATATATATAAATTTTTTTAAAAATACAGCTGGGTCTTACTATGTTGTCCAGGCTGGTCTTGCACTCCTGGGCTCAAGCTGTCCTCCTCCCACCTTGGCCTCCCAAAGTGCTGGGATTATAGGCGTAAGCCACCACATCCAGCAAACACCGAAGTTTCGAGTAGGTTGATTCTTCTTTGAGAGCCTCTGTTCTGTGCGTATGTTAACACCCTTTTCTAGGTTTAAAATTTATTGTTATAGGGGCCAGGCATGGTGGCTCACACCTGTAATTGCAGTGCTTTGGAGGGTCAAGGCAGGAGGATTTGCTTGACGCCAGGAGTTTGAGATCAGTTTGGGCAAAATAGCAAGACCCTGTCCCTACAAAAAATAAAAAATAATTTAGCCAGGCATGGGGGTTTGCTCCTATAGGCCTAGCTACTCAGGAGGCTGGGGTGAAAGGATTGCTTGAGCCCAGAAGTTCAAGGTTGCAGTGAGCTATGATTGCATCACTGCATTCCAGTCTGGGTGACAGACGGAGACTCTGTCTCTAAAAAATAATAATAATAATTAATAAAAATAAAAAATATTTTATAATTGATGCTTTTTTTTTTTTTTTCAGAAGAAAGCAAGGACAATTTTAAGAGCATTTCCATGGATATTCCCTTTTCCCTTGCCAAAAAGTAATGAGACAAGCCTACAGGCTCAGTTCCATTTTGGTCAAATTGCAAATATGTGACATTTTAGGAATCTTGGGCTGTTTTACTCTTCACACCCATTTAATCACAGTTTGCTGACTGGGGTTTGATGGAATAAAGTCGTTCTGTAGATTCACTGCAGTTCTGTTCCTGGGATTTTGTAGCAACTATGGTTTCAGAGGAGAATGGAAAAAATAAACACACTTAGCAACTCAAAGGCCAGCTGACTTAAAACTGGCTTGGACATTCTGGACTCATCACCATGACTTTTTCAATTTTTTTTTTCTTGTTCTACATTGTAAACAGACTAGTGTGGATTCTTTTTCTGTATATTTATATTTAAGGAAGGACCAGGTTGGAAAATTCCTCTTGGGGTATACATTTATATAACTTTCAAAAACAAAGTAAGGCCAGGCACGGTGGCTCACGCCTGAAATCCCAGCACTTTGGGAGGCTGAGCCGGGCGGATCACTTGAGGTCAGGAGTTTGAGACCAGCCTGGTGGTGAAACCTTGTCTCTGCTAATAATATAAAAAAATTAGCTAGACGTGGTGGAGTGCACCTGTAGTTCCAGCTACTCGGGAGGATAAGGCATGAAAATCGCTTGAACACAGGAAGCAGAGGTTGCAGTGAGCTGAGATCTCGCCACTGCACTCTAGCCTGGGCAACAGAGAGAGACTCTGTTTCAGAAAAAGAAGTCCCAGGTTTCATATGTATTAAAACTGAAAGCAAAGACATGAAAGAAATGTATTTACTGACTAATGACACCATTTCCTTCCCATTTAGGGGAAAATGGATAACAATATCCTTCACCTTAAGAAACATTCTCTAGTCTAGAGTGCCAACGAGCTTTAGAAAACATTAATTTAGACTCAGAGACCTGGGGTATCTATGGTGGCTATTGTATTGACTTACATTGTAGGTATCAGAGGTAGAAATGTGGCACAAAACCCTATCTAGTGGAGGTTAATTTAATTACCCCAGTTTATGCACAAGCATAGCTGGGAGGTTGCCCATTTACTGTGTCTCTCTTCCTTGGGTCTGGGCAAAACTCTTGAACTTGAACATCCATTATTATGGTGCATTCTTATGATACTTACCCAAAGATACATATCTTTTCTTTTCTTCTTCTTTCTTTCTTTTTCTTTTTTTTTTTTTTTTGAGACAGAGTCTCACTCTTTTGACCAGGCTGGAGTGCAGTGGTGTGACCTCAGCTCACCGCAACCTCCACCTCCTGGCTTCAAGCGACTCTCTTGTCTCAGCCTACTGAGTAGCTAGGACCACAGGCACCTGCCACCATGCCCAGCTAATTTTTAGATACGTATCTTTTAATATAGCCTGTATTCAAAACGATTTTAAGGACTTTGGCCATATTGAAACAGAACAGTTAGTTTGGAGGGCCATTGTATAGAGTGAAAAATGTGCTGTTGGGACTATGGAAACAACTCAGGCTACATTATTATTGCCTGAGTCCTGAGACATTCAGCCCGGCATTTTAATATATCCTTAGACCTTGATTTAGAGAAAAAGCAAAAATGAAAGGTATGGTGGATATTTTTATGGTGCTTACCAAAATTTATCTTCCATTCTTCTGTTTAAAGTACTCCAACTTGTTTTGGAGGAATCTTTTTGCCAACTCATTGGATAGTAGCCATGAAATTGTAGTCATTACAGTGAAATTGCCCCGGGTGTGAACCTGATTGGCTTAAACCGATCAGAACATCCTATCTCTCTAGCCATAAGGATTACTCAGAGATGGATATGATCACTTTTGGAACAATAAGGCATAATAATATTATAGTGAAACTTCTGAGAAAAAAGTTCCCTCACACTTCTAACAACCCCAAAAGAAAATTCTTCCTCTAGATGGAATGGGAAGGTTTTTACTTCTATAGCCATTGTTGCTACTGTGAGTGGAGCTGACTTTAAGACAAAACTGAGGCATTGGGAAGAGCAGGGAAGAGAGAATTAGAATGTAGTCACTAGAGACACACTGTCCAGTAGAAATTTCTGTGTTGCTGGAAATTTTCTATATCTGCACTGCCCAATATGGTAACCACTAGCCATATGTGGCTACTGAGCATTGAGTTGTGGCTAGTGACAGAGGAATTAAGTTTTTAAGTTAGATAATGAAAATTTAAATTTAAATAGCCACATATGGCTGGTGGCTGCTATATCGAATGGTGAATCACGAGATGGTGCACATAATACTTATGAATAGATCTATATGTCACCTAAACAAAAATCTGTTGCCAACACATACAAGGCATCTGATTTTCAGACAGAATGGCTATATTAGATTTATGTTTTCATCCAAAGCTGTTATGACAGCTAACTTTTAAGCAAGTGACTAGAAGATCAATATCCACTACTCTTTTTTTTTTTTTTTTTTCCAGACACAGTCTTACTCTTGTCGTCCAGGCTGGAGAGCAATGGTGTGAACTCAACTCACTGCAACCTCCACCTCCCGGGTTCAAGCAATTCTTCTGCCTCAGTCTCCCAAGTAGCTGGGATTACAGGTGCCCGGCACTGTGTCCAGCTAATTTTTGTATTTTTAGTAGAGACGGGGTTTCACCATGTTGGCCAGGATGGTCTCCATCTCCTGACCTTGTGATCCACCCACCTTGGCCTTCCAAAGTGCTAGGATAACAGGCGTGAGCCACCACGCCCAGACATTGTGATCCACCCACCTTGGCCTCCCAAAGTGCTGGGATTACAGGCGTGAGCCACCGTGCCCAGCCTACTCTTTTTACATCTGGTATTTTATAGCTAGGAGGACTTGGGCAAATTATGTCAAATCTCTGATGATATTTCAAAGATTAAATGAGATGATCCATATAAAGGACTCAGCATGGAATCTTGCCTGTAGTAAATATTCAATGAATGGTAGCCTGCTGCTACCACTGCTACTTACCACTGACATAATATAAATGTCCACCTTTTAGTACCTAGAAATGCCTATATCTTACAGTAATAAGTCACTGAGACATGAACGTATCAAAGTTGGAAGAGAGTTAGAAAGCAAGTAATCCAAGAAGATATCAGTGCAGAAGGTAAATTAACTCTCAGTTGCCAAAATGACCAGGCAATTAGTAGAGCACAGAAGAGACATTACAGCCAAGACAAAATTACAACCAAGATCTCCTAATTTTTATTTTTGCTTCAACTTCTCCCAGATTTTTCAAAGGGCCTGGCATTCTCTATTCAACTTAGCAAACAGGTTAATACTAGTGACTTAGAGAAAATTCCATTCATCTTCTAGGCAGTTTTACAATAATAAGATAATCTTCTCAAGACCATTTAACCTCATGGTTGACTCTAGTTTCACTTTTCAAGACGTGGTGGGAAGGATTTTGCTGTCAGTGTTATTGAATGACTGAATCACAGCTGTGCCTAAAAGATTTCAAAAGTTCAAGCACTGTTTTCATCTCATTCTCTATTTCCTTTGAAAAAATTTTCTTAGCAGGGGAAAAAAACTCTTTTTCTTGAGTTTATAGCACTGTATCATAATGGTCAAAGGCAGAATTGGGTAAGTTCCTCAATGAGTTATATATTTTCTTCTTAGTTTCTTCTCTTGTCCATAGGCCACCATTTTATAGCTTTCAAACTGGAGCCAACAATACCTAAAAACTAAGTTCCTACTGATTCAATACTGAACGACTTTGAGTTAAGACGGCAGGATACCAGGGCATCTATAATTTATGACTACATAAGCAGATACTGTTTGTTTTACATTGACAAATTTTGGAGTTTCAAAGTCACTTCATTCCTTCTTCATGTAGCACTGTAGGGATAGACTGGTTGGAATGTGGGTTTTATAGCTGCATCATCTCATTAAAAATTATTGTTAGACTGCAGTCCTATTAGATTATGATCAATACTTCACAACTAGAAAGTCAGAGTGAGAAGGTGAGACCCCATTTGAGTTAATTTTACATTATGTTTCTTTTATATGGATCTGTTTCAAGTATCATTTATGTCACTGTGTGAAATTGAGTTTGAAATGAGAAATCTCTGATTTACAAAGATCTTTTTATCTTACCATCCATCCTAAGGCATACCAGATGTTCTAAGATACTCACCTCAATTATCACAAAAAGGAAAAAGTTCCTATACTTCCACATTCTTTCTAAAAACACATGCCAGTGGTTCGTTGTTTCCACAGTTGTAAGAGAGATAAGAAGTGTGTTCCTGGCACTTTGGGAGGCTGAGGTGGGAGGATTGCTTAAGTCCAAGAGTTTGAAACCAGCCCGGACAATATAGTGAGACTTCATCTCTAAAAAAATAAATAAATACAATGTGTTCCTGGGGCTTTACATTTCTTCCCTTCTTCTAAGATAGATTAAGGGTACAAACATTTTCTCCAAATCAATGTATGCCTTTTGTCAATGCCAACAGATTCTTTTTGTCAAACATTGCTGTAAATGGTGATTAGACTTCTAAGATGACCACACAAAAGAAGTATGTCAATTACTTTAGGGGTTAACTCAGCTATGGATGACTGGGATGGGAACTAACGATGAATCTCAGAATTTTTATTTCTGGGAAATGTCACCCATGCCCCAAAATGCAGACTATAAATCTTCAGAACATAACCCATATGGAAGTTGGGGACTTCTTATACTTCAATCAGGTTTCAAGTCTGGATGGCATTTACTCAACCATTTTCTTAACAATATAATTTGATGTACGGGCAACAGTGCAAACTCAAATAACAGATTCTAAAAATATAATAATGAATATGTTATATGAAAAACTTCAAAATGTAAAGCATTAATGCAAATGAAAGACTACCAGACATATTAAGGAAGGCATTCTGATGCTGGTAGCCAAAAATATGTCTTCTTGGAGAAATAAATGTTATGGTTGATATATATGTACAAAAGATGCAATGGATCAATGTCAATCATATCGCCCATTGTACTTTTATACTTTGAAAGCACTAAAAGATCCAGTAGTGAGTCATATCTGTGACTTCCAAACTAGATCAATTTCGAAGGAAACTGATTCCTGAGACTAGCTGATAAATGTCATTTGTAATGGGAAACATTTGCTTTCTGGCTAGTTTAGTGTATTTAGGTAGACAGTAATGAGTTGCAGCTGAAGGGTGGAGAGCCTCTAAAAAGAAGTATATTTTTTCTTTGCCAAATATCATGAAAAAAGTATTTCTTCCAACTCTCCCACTATTGATAGTCATTCAAGAAAGATTCTTGCAATGTGACTCTTTCACAGAAAAAAAAAAAAAAAATTCACTGGAAAATCAGAAGATAAAATTATTGTAGCTCAATAAATAGTATGGAGCTGTAAGAAGAATAATCAACAATTTATCACTATAGAGACAAAGACACAAAGTACAACAAAGAAATACAGCTTAATGTACAGGAAAAGAAATGTATGATAAACCACATATTAGTGTGGACTAGTTTATGTTTTAATTACAAAGAAATCCCAAATCTCAGGTGCTTAAGACAGCAAAGGCTTATTTTTCATTATGCTACATGTTTAGCATGGGTTTGCAAGCATGCTTTGCTCTGTTATTTTCTTAATCAACGTGGGACATGGAAGGGAGCAGTAAGGCACCTGCCACTGGCGATGAAATGCCTCCCCCAAGAAGAGTCCACAGATCACCTTCAGTTTCATTTCATTGACCAAAGCACATCACATGGCCATGAGCAATTTCAGTAGGACAAAGTTCAGTTCTACCATATGCCTAGAAGAAAGCAAATTAGAATATCTGAGAACAGCTGTTTGACACACTTACAAAAGAAAAACTAGTTATAGCCCAAAGACCACTACATGCAAAGAGAGTCTACAGGAACCATTAATATCAACCACTACAAGGCACTTGTTGACTGCAAAAAAAAAAAAAAAAAAAAAAAAAAACCCAAAACTGTCAAATTTACTACTAATCAATACATGAACATTAGGATCTAGAAAATGTATTGCTTAGGTTGAAAAGAAGGACACAAGTCATCATGAGAAATGGTCCTAACATAAATTTCAGGCCAAACTTGATTGGTCTGGCCAGGCGAGGTGTCTCATATCTGTAATCCCAGCACTTTGAGAGGTGGAGGCAGGTGGATCACCTGAGTTTGGGAGGTCAAGACAAGCCTGACCAACATGGTGAAACTCCGTCTTTACTAAAAATACAAAATTAGCTGGCTGTGGTGGTGGGCACCTGTAATCCTAGATACCTGGGAGGCTGAGGCAGGAGAATTGCTTGAACCTGGGAGGCGAAGGTTGCAGCGAGTTGAGATCACGCCATTGCACTCCAGTCTGGACAACAAGAGTGAAACTCTGTCTCAAAAAACACCAACCAACGAAACAACAAAAAAACTTTATTGATGACAATACATTTGCTGAATTCAGCAAGTCAAGGATGTTTTCTAACTAGTTTTATTAGGAAGTCTGGTCTCTGTTAGTAGCCTTCAATCTTTTATTTATTTATTTTTTGAGACAGAGTGTTACTCTGTCGCCCAGGCTGGAGTGCAGTGGCACAATCAGAGCTCCCTGCAGCCTCAGCTTCCCTGGTTCAAGTGATCTTCCCATCTCAGACTCCCAGGTAGCTGGGACTACAGGTGTGCACCACCATGCCCAACCAAATTTCGTATTTTTTATAGAGATATGGGATCTCACCATGGTGCCCAGGCTGACCTTGAACTCCTGGGTTCAAGCAATTCACCCTCCTTGGCCTCCCAAAGTGTTAGGATTATGGGTGTGAACCACTGAACCTGGCCTTTTATTTTTTTCAAGCCAGGAGAAATTCCTCCCCCACCCCCGACCTGAATTGCGCCCCCAATAAAATCTTATGTAGCACCATAGATACAAAAACAGAGTAGGAGTAGAGCTACTTAAACTGGGATTGGAGGCCCAGAGGCCCCACAGTGGTTCTGAGACACTGGAATACCCTGGAATATTCTAGAATACAGTTTTACAAAACACTTGTCAATAGAAGAGAGTTCTCTGTTAAACCATCAGAGCTTTAGTTTTCAAGAATTAAGGGCCAGGTTGTGGCTCATGAATATATAAACCCAGTGACTCAGGAGGCTAAGGTGGGAGGATTACTTGAGGTTAGGAGTTCGAGATCAGCCTAGGCAATGTCGTAAGTAATTTTTGTCTTTACAAAAATTAAATCATTTTAAAAATTAGCTGTATGTGGTGGGGTGGCATGCATCTGCAGTCCCCGCTACTCAGGAGACTGAGGTGGGAGATCTCTTGAGCCCAGGAGCTCAGGGCTGAGGTGAGCTATGATTGCACCACTGTGCTCCAGCCTGAGAGACAGAGTGAAACTCTGTCTCAAAAAAAAAAAAAAAAAAAAAAAAGTCAAGAAGTAGAAGTGTAATAACAAGGCTCTTTGTTCATTTATATGTTAACCTATTTGTCTTTTATGTTTTAAAAAATGTACTATGTTTTAAAGAAGTAGTACAATATTTTCTCCAAATTAATTATGTGATTCATGTGATAATATTATTTGTATCTGTCTGTGGTTGTATTACATAGACCTTAGTAATGTGTGTGTGTGGTGTATGAGTGAAAGAAAAGTTTCACAAAATAAAACCTGCACCTACTATATGCAATAAATTCTGACATACTCTCTTCTACTCTATGCTATTTTTTAAAAATGCTATTTTTAGTCAACAAAATTATTTCACTACCCAATGAAGGATCACCACCACAGTTTGAAAAAGCCCAGCCTGAGAGAAGTTTCTAGTTGCTAAACCACAGGGATCTAGCCTGCTAAACATTTCTACTGGTGGTTTGAATTAGGACTTTGATTGCACATTGCTCATGTCTGCAGATGACATGAAGCTGGAAGATGTAGCTAATATGACCTTAATAGGCTGCAATAATGTGCCCAAGAAAGCAACTTGAGGTTAAAAAGAACTAAATGTAGAACTCTACACTTGTGTCTAAAAGATGTAAACCATATATACCAAATAGGGGACATATTTAAATGTTATTTACTTATTTATTTATTTTTTGAGACAGGGTCATTCATGCCCTGTCACCCAAGCTGAGTGCAATGTCACAATCTTAGCTCACTACAACTTCAAACTCTTTGGCACAAATGATCCTTCCACCTCAGCCTCCTGAGGAGTTGGATCTACAGGTGCACGCCACCACACCTGGCTAATTTTTAATTTTTCTGTAGAGACAGGATTTCGCTTTGTTGCCCAGGCTGGTCTTGAACTCCTGGCCTCAGTCAATCCTCCTGCCTCAGTATTGGGATGTAGGTGTGAGCCACCACACCCAGGTAAAATTTTAGTTTAGTTTTGTGGAAGGAGATAGGGCATAAAAGTCAAATATATGGAAAATATTTCAGGATTTTAATTTACTAGAGCCACAATATAAGTCACCAGTGTTAAGTGTTTGCCAGGTAAAACTGAGACGAAAAGCAATCAGATAGAGTCCTGAGAGCCTTCTCTGAGGCCAGAGCTCACCTGGACCCTTTTTTAAATTAATTAATTTTTTTTTTGAGAAAGAATCTTAACTCTGTTGCCCAGGCTGGAGTGCAATGGTGTGACCTCGGCTCATTGCAACTGCTGCCTCCCGGGCACAGGTGATTCTGCTGCCTCAGCCTCCTGAGTAGCTGGGACTATAGGTGCCCACCACCACACCTGGCTAATTATTTGTATTTTTAGTAGAGACAGAGTTTCATCGTGTTAGTCAAGCTGGTCTTGAACTCCTGGGCCCAAGTGATCTGCCCACCTTGGCCTCCCGAAGTGCTGGGATTACAAGCGTGAGCCATCGCATGCCCAGCCTCACCTGGAGGCTTTTGTCTCTCTCTTTTTCTTTTTATCCCTGGAGGCTTTTGTTTCCTTTTTTTTTTTTTAAACATGGTCTTGCTCTGTCACCAGGTTGGAGTGCAGTGGTGTGATCATGGCTCACTGCAGCCTTGACTTCCTGGGCTCCAGTGATCCTCCTGCCTCAGCCTCCTGAGTAGCTGACACTACTGGTGCTTACCACCACACTGGGTTAATTTTTGTATTTTTTTTTGTTTTGTTTTGCAGAGACAGGGTTTTACTACGTCGCCCTGTCTGGTCTGGAACTCCTGAGCTCAAGCAATCTCCCTGCCTCAGCCTCCCAAAGTGCCGGGATTATAGGGATGAACCACCACGCTCAGCCTTCGTTTTTTTCTTGGGACCACATTTTAATCAGGGGGAAAATGGCAGATGAGAACGAATTCAATAAGGATGGTAGGGAAAAATGACATCACATAGGAATAGTCGAAAGAGCTAAGGATGCAGAACCTGAAAATATCAGGCTAAAGAAATAGCAGTTGGCCGGGTGTGGTGGCTCATGCCTGTAATCCCAGCACTTTGGGAGGCTGAGGCGGGCAGATCATGAGATCAGGAGATCGAGACCATCCTGGCTAACACGGTGAAACCTCATCTCTACTAAAAATACAAAAAATTAGCCTGACATGGTGGCGGGTGCCTGTAGTCCCAGCTACTTGGGAGCCTGAGACAGGAGAATGGTGTGAATCTGGGAGGTGGAGCTTTCAGTGAGCGGAAATTGCACCATTGCACTCCAGCCTGGGTGACAGAGTGAGACTCCGTCTCAAAAAAAAAAAAAAAAAAAGAGAGAGAGAAATAACAGTCTTACGCAGGGTGCAGTGGCTCATGGCTATAATCCCAGGGCTTTGGGGGCTGAGGCAAGGAGGGTCGCTTGAGGCCAGGCATTCAAGAACAGCCTTGGCAACATGGCCAGACCCTGTCTCTACAAAATAAATAAATAAATAAATAAATAAATAAATAAATAAATAAATAAAT
>NC_045442.1:106514946-106574175 GCF_002776525.5 Piliocolobus tephrosceles | reverse complement strand
AATAAATAAATAAATAAATAAATAAATAAATAAATAAATAAATAAATGAAATACTGATCTTCAAGTATCAGAAAGTCGGATATGAAATCCCATCACAGAGGGATTATACCTGTTCCCTCTTCTCCCAGAGTGCAGAAGCACTCATTTATTCCTATTCCTTCCTTTATTTATTCATCCAACAAACATCTGTTGAGCACTTACCACATATCTCTTAGACCAGGTATCTCTTCATAGTGCAGAGTACAAAAGCAACTCTCCCTGCCCGTAAGAATGCAATTCAGTAGGAATGAAGGACAGTATCCAGTTTTCTGAAACTTGTGTTTCAGACACTTGTGTTGGTGTCTGTTGTGGCAACACTGTTTCTTTGGGCCAACATGAGCCACTGAGGATGTGTGGCCTTCCGTGTGTGATTGTTTTGCTGTCCTGACATATAATTTGTCTGCTTTGTCCGATCATGTCACCATCCAGTGAAAGAAAATCTTTCAGAAGCCCCCAGATACCTTCAGGATAAAATCTAAAATCCAGCCAGGCATGGTGGCTCATGCCTACAATCCCAATGCTTTGGGATGCCAAGACAGGAGGATGGTTTGAGCCCAGGAGTTTGAGTCAAGCCTGGGCAACATACCAAGATTCTGACTCTACAAAAAATTTAAAAATTAGCTGGGCATGGTGGTGCACACTTATAGTCCCAGTTACTTGGGAGGCTGAAGCCAGATCTCTTGGCCAGGAGGTTGAGGCTGCAGTGAGCTATGATTGCACCATTGCACTCCACACTGTGTGACAGGGCAAGACCCCATCTCTAAATATATATATTTAGAGATGGAGACTTGCCCTGTGGCCCAGGCTGGAGTGCAGTGGCACCATCTTGGCCCACTGCAACCTCTGTCTCCCAAGTTCAAGTGATTCTTCTGCCTCAGTCTCTCAAGTGGCTAGGACTATAGGCGTGTGCCACCACACCCAGATAATTTTTGTATTTTTTGATAAAGATAGGATATCACCATGTTGGCCAGGCTGGTCTCAAACTTCTGACCTCAGGTAATCTGCCCGCTTTGGCCTCCCAAAGTGCTGGGATTATAGGCATGAGTCACCTTGCCCAGCATAAAAAAATTAAAAAAAAAAAAAAATCAAATGGCACCCAAGGCTTGTTTTCAAAATCTCTTTACTTTCATCAATATCTCCTGCCATTCTCCTAATATACACCCCACACTCCAGCCATTAAGAATTAATTTCCATGCTCTGTGTGTGCCTAGTTTCCTTTCTACCTGCACAATCCTGCATGCCCCTTCCCCACTCAGCCCCTGGCTGACTCTTCTTTGTTCACATGACAGCTCCATCACCACCTACACTGAGAGGCCTTCCATGATTCCCACTGGCCATGTTTCAGGAGCTCTTCCTCTGGGTTTTCAAGACACTCCATGAATAGTTACTGTCTGATCCTTATCCTCATTACCAGGCACAGC
Source organism: Piliocolobus tephrosceles (assembly GCF_002776525.5). NCBI lineage: Eukaryota > Metazoa > Chordata > Mammalia > Primates > Cercopithecidae > Piliocolobus > Piliocolobus tephrosceles. The sequence goes on along the minus strand of NC_045442.1, from coordinate 106,572,715 downwards.
AGGGGCACAGAGCTGGTCCTCACCAAATGTTTAACTATATTAATGAATGAGGTTGAACATGGTAGCTGACATTTGTAATCCCAGTGCTTTGGGAGGCAGAGGCGAGAAGATCTCTTGAGGCCAGAAGTTTGAGAGCAGCCTGGGCAACATAGCAAGACCCCATGTCTACAGAAAGAAAAAAGAATGAATGATACAAAATCACTCCGTTCTCACATTGCTATAAAGAGAATGGGTAATTTACTTGAGACTGGGTAATTTATGAAGAAAACAGGTTTAATTGACTCACAGTTCAGGAGCTGTTCAGGAAGCATGGCTGGGGAGGCCTCAGGAAACTTACAGTCATGGCAGAAGGCCAAGACCATAAGAGGAGGAAGAGAGAGAAGGGGGAGGTGCTACACACTTTCAAACAACCAGATCTCATGAGAACTCACTCACTATCATGAGAACAGCAATGGGTAAGTCCATCCCCCGATGCAGTCACCTCCCACCAGGCCTCTCCTCCAATACTGGGGATTACAATTTGACATGAGATTTGGGTGGGAACACAAATCCAAATCATATCACTCTGCAAGTTCAGGTTGCACCAAACAGACAGCTATTTATAAAGATTAAGGTGTCATTGACTTTCAACTTTGGATAATGAATCTCAATAAAGGAAATATGAGAGAGATTTTTAGAAACTCCACTTCTTCTAAGCCCAAGACCCCTGTTGGCTGCAAATGCTAGTGCTGTTAGTGCTCTCCTAAACCTGCATCATGGAGACACAAAAAGAGGGGATGATGAATTATTGACCATTGTGATCAGATGGTTATCTCCATTTGCTGCTTTGGAAGTTACCCTTGCAACACAGGAGACAACCATCCTTTCTGTCCTGCGAGAAGGCTGGTACCACACAGTCTGTGTGTCCGGGCATGAAAACCATCAGGCATGAAGGGCAGCACGTTGCCGGTGGGCCGTGCCAACCCAAGGAAACAGTGCCTCCTTTGAGAGACACAAAGAGCCACTGTCTTCGCCTCTTTTTTTCTTCTCCAAAAACTGTTAGAGTCCAAAACTCACTGTGGAGATAACAAAGGCTCCTCGAAGACAGAGCAGAGAGCTCCAGTCATTTCACCTGGAGAATTTCAGCCAAAACCAGCCCACAGAACACAGCTCACAAGATGAGGGTAGTCAAGCTTCCTTTTCACCTGGCCTGCAATCTGGAAGAAAAATAAACTCCCCTGAAAACAGAATGTCCCTTTTTTTCCCAGCATCATTCTGGACTGCTCTGTCCTCATCAACAGAGTGATGATTCCTCTTTCTACCAAGATGTTTTCTTGCTAACGTTTACCCCACATGCTAGTGTGTTCTGTGACAAGCTCATATCCACTTGATGTAAGAGCATTAAGAATTATTTAAGCAGAGATGGAGTGACTATTCATAAGGTGAGTTCTGTGCTAAACAGGAGGTTGGACTGGCTGACCACTAAGATCCCTGTAATTAGGAGTTTAGTAGAGATAACATGTAATTCATTCATTCAAACCTGTGGTCCCCTGGTGGTCACATTAATAGTGAAATGGCTCAAATGTGGACAGCACTGGCATCAATTCAAGCACAGAGGGCAAGGGTGATTAGGAGAGAAGGCTAAGGGGTAGGGATGCTGTTAGGAAAATTGCCTTAACAAGCCTAAACCGAGCACTTGCTGTATGTCAGGCAGCGGCTGGAGAAAGAAAGATGAAGCTCAGATTGTGTTTAGATGAGTAGTGAAAACAGACATGCACCCAGGCCATTACAATAAAATGGAATGGGTGCCACCGGGCTTATGTGCTATGCAAGTAGCATGGAGGAGGAGCCAATGTAGAACCTGTAGACGGCACGAAAGATGACTCATTGCAGGAGGTGACAAGTCAGCTTTCACTTAGGAATGAATAACAACTGACATATGTTGGGAGGAGGGCGTGGAAAGATATTCCAGGTAGAGGGCCCAGGAATGCAACGCAAGAAGGCATGAGGGATCATGGCAGATTGGCGAGCTGCAGGTGGCTTCTTGGTATAGCAGCCGTGGAGGATGTATGTCTGTGAAAGCAGGACAGAGGCGGGCTGAGAAGTAGGCGGCAACCAGACTGGGAGGAACTTTCCTGCCATGGGGAATAAGAGCTACCTCCTGGGAGTGGCCTAGGAAGAGGCAGAGGCAAGAATTCAGAGAAGGAAAAAGACCACGCACACTGGACTTCACAGCCTAATAGAAGATTCCTTTATTCCAAGTGTGGTGAGGGCGTGACTAAAGGGCCCGTGTGGACTTGGGGCCCGTGGCCCGTGTAGACATCTCAAAGATGAGCTTGAATCCCCCACCTTCTATCCCCAACAATGCCCCAGTGCTGTGTAAGGCTCAGGAACTGTGTCCCTGGGTGAGAAAACCCTAAGAAGATCTAAAGTTAAATACCCTAGCATCCCAGAGGGTTAGGGCTCAGAGAATATGTGATCTTCAAAATTATTTATATATGTGTATATATAATTTTTTCTCCAGGCGAAATGACATATGTATGTATATACATATATATGTATATACATACATATATATATAATTTTAAAAATCATATATTCTCTGAGCCCTAATCCTCTGGGATGCTAGGATATTTACTTAACCTCTCAGATGCTAGAATATTTTTTATCTATATATGCCTGTAATCCAAGCCTGGCCTCAACTTGCATTTTTAAACTTTAATGCTATCATTATTGCTTCCCACCTTATAAGGCAGATACTTTTTTTTTGAGACAGTCTCACTCTGTTGCTCAAGCTGGAGTGCAATGGCATGATCTCAGCTCACTGCAACCTCTGCCTGCTGGGTACAAGTGATTCTCCCATCTCAGCCTCCCGAGTAGCTGGGATTTCAGGCACTCACCACCAGGCATGGCTGATTTTTGTATGTTTTATTTAAGTAGAGACAGGGTTTCACTATGTTGGTCAGGCTGGTCTTGAACTCCTGACCTTAAGTGATCTGCCCCCCTCAGTCTCCCAAAGTGTTGGGATTACAGGCGGGAGCCACCACACCAGGCCAAGCAAGCACTTAAAACTTTTTTTTAAATTCTTCTTCTTATTATTATTTTGAGGTGGAGTCTTGTTCTGTAGCCCAGGCTGGAGTGCAGTGGCACGATCTCAGATCACTACAAGCTCTGCTTCCTGGGTTCACACTGTTCTCCTGCCTCAGCCTCCTGAGTAGCTGGGACTACAGGCGCCCGCCACCACGCCCGGCTAATTTTTTTTTTTTTTTTTTTTTTTTTTGTAGAGACATGATTTCACTGCGTTGGCCAGGATGGTCTCAATCTCCTGACCTTGTGATCCATCCGCCTTGGCCTCCCAAAGTGCTGGGATTACAGGCGTGAGCCACCGTGCCAGGCCTTAAATTATTATTATTTTTTGAGGATGGAGTCTCACTCTGTCACCCAGGCTGTAGTGCAGTGGTGTGATCTAGGCTCACTGCACCCTTTGCCTCCCAGATTCAAGCAGTTCTCTTGCCTCAGCCTCCTGAGTAGCTGGGATTATAGACACCCACAACCACAGCTGGCTAATTTTTCTATTTTTAGCAGAGACGGGGTTTCACCACGTTGGCCAGGCTGGTCTTGAACTTCTGACCTCAAGTGATCCACCCATCTCAGCCTCCCAGAGTGCTGGGATTACAGGTCTGAGCCACCATGCCTGGCCAAGGCAGTCATAGTTGAAAGGCAAATTTCCTGCAGATATTCCACTTTTGGAATCTTAATTGTAGCCTAAGACTATAGGAGCATGCAGGGCACAAAAGGCCCTGGGTCTAACAGGGTTAATCTCTTCCTGAAATTTCTCCAGTCCCGGGTTTCCATACAAGGGTCAGCAAATAAAAGGAAAGAGAGAAATTTCTGGAAGGTCTGCTGTTGCTGCTGCTGGGACAGAAAGGGAACCCAAGAGCATCTAGTTTAAGAATGATGCCAGCAACCCAGTGAGATGTGAGAATCAGCTGAGCCAGCCAGTGGTCCAGGGGCATCCTGGCTAGAGGCAGAAGTTCCAGCTCTACTGCCAACCTTCTCCTGGCATAAGGACGAACCTACTACAGTCATGCACCACATAATGATGCTTCTGTCAAGACATCCCTAGTGGCATCGTCACTGTCCTAACATTGTAGCACACTACATTACTCACGTGTTTGTGGTGATGCTGGTGTCAACGAACCTGTTGTACTGCCTGTCATATGAAAGTTCAGTGCATATAATTATGTACGGTACATAATACTTGCTAATAGATACTTACATTACTGGGTTATGTACTTACTATACTATACTTTTTATTGTTATTTGAGCTTGTACTCCTACTTATTTTTAAAAAGTTAACCCTAAAACAGCCTCGGGAAGGGCCTTCAGGAAGTATTCCTGGAGAAGACCTTGTCATCACAGGGCATGAGAGCTCTGTGTATGTTACTGCCCCTGAAGACCTACCAGTGGGACAAAATATGGAGGTGGAAGACAGTGATGTTGGTAATCCTGACCCTGTGTAGGCCTAGGCTGACATCTGTTTGTGTCTTAGTTTTTAACAAAAAAATTTAAAAAGTAAAACAATAAAAATTAAAAAATGTAAAAATAGAGAAAAGCTTATAGAATAAGGATATAAAGAAAGAAAATAGGCCAGGCACGGTGGCTCATGCCTATAATCCCAGCAGCTTGGGAGGCCGAGGTGGGCAGATCACTTGAGGCCAGGAGTTAGAGACCGGCCCGGCCAACAGGGTGAAACCCTGTCTCTACGAACAATACAAAAATTAGCCGATCATGGTGGTGGGCGCCTGTAGTCCCAGCTACTTGGGAGGCTGATGCACAAGAATTGCTTGAACGTGGGAGGCAGTGGTTGCAGTGAGCTGAGATGGCACCACTGCACTCCAGCCTGGGCAACAGAGCACGAGTCTGTCTCAACAACAAAGAAAGAAAGGTACTTTTGTACAGCTGTACAATGTATTTGTTTTAAGCAGCATTATTGCAAAAGAGTCTGAAAGTTTTAAAAAGTCTGGTTTATAAAATAAAAAAGTTATAGTGAGCTAAGAGTAATTTATTATTGAAGAACAAAAAAATTTTAAATAAATGTAGTGTTGCCTAAGTGTACAATGTTTATAAAGTAAGTCTACGGTAATGCATAGTAATGTCCTAGGCCTTCACATTGACCCACAACTCACTGACTCACCCAGAGCAACTTGCAGTCTTGCAAGCGCCATTCCTGCTTGCTGCCCTGTACAGGTATACCCCTTCCCTCCTTCCCTCCTTCCCTCCTTCCCTCCTTTCTTTCTTTCTTTCTTTCTTTCTTTCTTTCTTTCTTTCTTTCTTTCTGAATGAGTCTTTTTCTGTTGTCCAGACTGGAGTGCAGTGGCACCATCTTGGCTCACTGCAACCTCAGCCTCCTGGGTTCAAGTGATTCTCCCCACTCAGCCACCTGGGATTAGCTGGAATTACAGGATTGCTGGGAGTAGCTGGGATTACAGGCACCCACCATCAAGCCCAGCTAATTTTTGTATTTTTGTAGAGATGGGGTTTCACCATGTTGGTCAGGCTGGTCTTAAACTCCTGACCTCAGGTGATCCTCCTACCTCAGCCTCCCAAAGGGCTGGGATTACGGGTATGAGCCACCATGCCCAGTAGGTATACCACTTTTATCCTTTATACCATATTTTACTGTACATTTGCTATGTTTAGATACACAAATACTTACCATTGTGTTAAAGTTGCCTACAATATTCAGTGCAGTCACATGCAGCGCAGATTTGTAGCCATAGGCTATACCAGATAGTCTAGCTATGTAATAGGCTATGCCATTTAGGCTTGTGTAAGTACACTGTACAAGATACAACGAAATCATCTAACAATGCATGTCTCAGAAGGTATCCCTGTTGTTAAGCAACACACGACTGTATTTCCAAGTATTTCTAGTATGTGCCAGGAACCCTCACCTGTGTAATCTGACTTAATTGCAGTGAGACTACTGTGAGATAGGTATTATTTCCACTTCATAGGAGATGAAACTGATGATCAAAGAATTTAAGCATCTAGCCTGGCATGGTGGCTCACGCCTGTAATCCCATCACTTTGGGAGGCTGAGGCGGGTAGATCACTTGAGGTCAGGAGTTCGAGACAAGCCTGGCCAACATGGCGAAATCCTGTCTCTACTAAAAATACAAAAATTAGCCAGGCATGATGGCAGGCGCCTGTAATTCCAGCTACTTGGGAGGCTGAGGCAGGAGAATCACTTGAACCGGAGAGGCAGAGGTTGCAGGGAGATCGTGCCATTGCACTCCAGCCTGGGGGACACAGCGAGACTCTGTCTCAAAACAAAAACAAAAACAAAACAAACAAACAAAAACACTCAAAGAGTTTAAGCATCTTGCCAAAGTCAGAGAGCTAGAAATTGGAGGGCTGAGATTCAACACCGGGCTTTTCCTGTCTCCAAACCCCATTTACTTTTGTTTTTGTTCTCCCACCCCACCACTGATTAATTTTTATGCCAGATTCCTTCGTTGTTTTTTCACGTGTGAAAAGGGGGCTACAAAGAGTTAGTAAAACAATTTTTACCTTCCTTAAGGTGGAATGAACAAATATGAAAATGTGTTGGAGGAAAAGGGATAGGATAAATGTAAAGGGTTCTTGGGATAGAAAGAAAGATGAGATTAGATTTTGCATCACTGAGATGCATAAACTGAAGTTCCCCTATTTAGTATCAACATATAATACAAATCCATTTTGATTCTATTACTAGCACAGGAGAGGCGTGGAGAATAAAAACACTATACTCTCCAGTGACTGTTTTGGGGAGAAAAAAACTCCTTGGTGAGCTAACTGTTCCTTCATTGTCCAGCTGCTGCCTTTGAATCCTGTGTTTGCATTACCAACAATTGCAACGGAAGTGTTTAATTTCAATTATTTATTATTTGTATCCCTCCAGCTTCCAAAGAGAAATGCAAGGCATGGAAATGAAGCTTTTTGAGTTTTCGTACACCAGATTCATATCTCAACTACTTGGTTTCACTGGTTTTGCTGATACATCCATTTAAAACTCACAGAGCTGATACACGCCCCGGTTGAGAGGGTTAAGCTATGGCAATTTACTCTAAAATTCAAATATTTGGATTTGATGCAGAGGCCGAATGCCAAGGCCATGCTGATCTGCGACTGAAGAGCTAAAACATGAAAGTCCCCATCTTATTCTCTCCTGACCATGCTGCAGAGATGCTCTGTTGGCTTAATCACTTTAATCTGCCTTGCTGCCTCCAAAGCCTCAATTATTTTGAAACCACGCAAGGGCCTGGTAGCGAGGCAGAGCTGGCTCTTGAGAGCAGTTCGTGGCTGGGACCAGATCCCTGCGGACTCTTTGTTCGGTCAGCAGAGGATTCTCTCGGTGGCCAGCTGAAGGCCTTTTCTTTGTGTTGTGATTGACAGGCATGAATTAAATATCACCCCACTGGGCTCTCTGATTGGTGAATGATGACGTATTACAAGAATGTCTTGGGAAAATGGTGTTTCATGATAACGGGACAAGACCAGAAAGGCTGGGCTTTTTCAGCTAATCCTGAACTTGACAACAGCAGAGACCTTGATTCTAGGCTCTGTATTTTATTTTATTTTTGTCTGGGTATGCCTTGTTCAGGCCCTTTAAAGGACGATCTTTAAATGGCTAAGAGAGGAGCAGAGGATGAAACCCAAGGAAGTACAAATTTAGGAGAGAGAAAAGGATTGTTTCTTTAAATGACTGATGTTTCTGTAGATGTGCTTTAAGGGTTCTCTTCTAAAATGAGCCTGGCATTGTCTTTGAGGCTTTTCTTCCTTCTCAATTTATCAGCAAGGCAATTAGTATTCCTTAGGGCAATAATATGCGCTGCAGGGTCCTAGCTATTCCCAACATATACTGGCCTGGCGTTGCCTCGGGCATAAACAGCTCTGCACACACAATGCTCTGGTTTTGAACAAGCGGAAATAGTGTGATAAGAAAGTGCAGAGAGAAGAAATGGAAGAGCATGGAAATGCACCCCAGAATCCAAGGTGACACAGCATGTCTGCGGCTAAGTGGAGGAGGAAGGAAATGGGGTGCAAGATGATAGAAACTAATCGGTCATCTAGCCTAACAGTCGGTGGGGGTGGGGAGAAGGTTCATTTCAGAGTAAGGTCATTGAGCTGGCTCAGTGGATGACACCCCAAAACTGAAAGGGTGATTGTAATGAGAGCTCTCACAGAGGTTGGGGGCAGCATTATAAATCTTAGTTTACATTTCGTGAAGTTTTTTTTTTTAAATTTTAGATTCGGGGGTACAAGTGTAGGTTTGTTGCAAGGATGTATTGCATAATGGTGAGGTTTGGGCTTCTAGTGTATCCATCACCTAAATAGTGAACATTGTATTCAATGGGTAGTTTTTCAATCCTCATCCCTTTGCCAACACCCTACCTTTTGGAGTCCCCATTGTCTATTGTTTCCATCTTTATGCCCATGTGTACCCATTGTTTCACTCCCACTTATAAGTGAGAACATGTGGAATAAGTTATCTTAATTAAACATAACTTTTGCTTCTCACTTATAGAGAATTATAGCTCCCACTTATAAGTGACAAGCAAAAGTGGATCTTGACATGGCCAAGCTGGGGATGTGGTGTGATGTTTTTGCATTAATTTGCTTAGGATAAAGGCCTTCAGCTCCGGGCATGTTGCCGCAAGGATATGATCTCATTCTTTTTTTACGGCTGCATAGTATACCATGGTATTATATGCACCACATTTTTAAAATACAGCCCACCATTGATGGGCATCTGAGTTGATTCTGTGTCTTTCCTATTGTGACTAGTGCTGCAATAAACATACGAGTGCAGGTGTCTTTTTTATATAAGGATTTCTTTTCTTTTGGATAGATAAACAGCAGTGGGATTGCTGGGTCGAATGGTAGTTCTATTTTGAGTTCTCTGTGAAATCCCCATACTGTTTTCCATAGAGGTTGTAATAAATTATCCTCCCACCAATAGTATACAAGGGTTCTGTATTCATTCGTTCTCATGCTGCTAATAAAGACATACAAGAGTATGGGTAATGTATAAAGCAAAAAGGTTTAATTGATTCACAGTTTTGCATAGCTGAGGATGCCTCAGGAAACTTACAATCATGGCAGAAGGTGGAGCAAACACCTTTACGTGGCAGCAGGAGAGAGAATGAGAGCCGAATGAAGGCAGAAGCCCCTTATAAAACCATCAGATATTGTGAAAACTTACTGTCACGAGAATAGCATGGGGGAAACTGCCCCGATGATTCAGTTGCCTCCCATGAGGTCCCTCCCACCACGTGTGGGGATTATGGATTACCATTCAAGATGTGATTTGGGTGGGGACACAGCCAAACCAAATCAGGTTCCCTTTTCTCTGAATCCACACCAACATCTGTTGCTTTTTTGACTTATTAACAGTAGCCATTCTGACTGATGTAAGATAATCCCTCATTGTGGTTTTAATTTGCATTTCTCTGATGATTAGTGATGTTGAGCATTTTGTGAATGATATTTTCTCGTGCATCTAACATAAATTCCAATGTGAAAGGAAACTGGGTCCTTAGGTTTGCCAAGTAGGCTTGCTACCAGTAATATTGATAGAAGAGAGCATCAGGGAAGAATCTTGTGCCCAGCTTTCAGTAAATATGGAAGTTGTTTTGCCATTGAGTTGGGCACAAAGATTCTTTCTACAAGATTCGAAGAAGGGAGGAATATGTAAATGTTGGCCATACTTTGGGCAGTAATAAGGTGATTTGTGCAAAAAGCTTGCTTTGCCTAGGGACTTCTTACTAGGCCTGGAAAGATAGTGTATTAGGTCAGGAGAACATGGGCAGGACCATAACCATCAACTAGGAGAACTGATGGGCCTGGTTCAGGTGAGCAGGTCAGATTCAGATGACACTCGCCGGAGGAATAACTGAATCTACAAGCCAGGCAGCTCAGTCATGGTCACATTGGGAATGGAGGGGTTGTTATAAGAAGCACACAGGGGCCAGGTGTTGTAGCTCATGCTTGTAGTCCTAGCACTCTGGGAGGTGGAGGAAGGTGGTAATCTGGTAAAACTCTGTCTTTACAAAAAATACAAAAAAAAAAAAAAATTTAGCTGAGCATGGTTGTAAGTGCCTATAGTCCCAGCTACTGGGGAGGCTGAAGTGGGAGGATTGCTTGACCCTGGGAGGTTGAGGCTGCAGTGTGCTGTGATTCTGCCACTGCACTCCAGCCTGGGTGAGTGAATGAGACCGTGTCTTGAAAAAAAAATAAAAGAAAAAGAAAAAGAAGCATACTGGGCACAAGGCTCATCATATTAGGGGGAAAGCTGGGAAAATAGTTCAAAATGCTGGCAAGAAATTAGGGCAACAGGAGGAGACCATAGCCAGAAATGTTCCCTGGAGAAGCAAAAGTGGATCTTGACATGGCCAAGCTGGGAATGTGGTGTGAACCCATGGCTCCAGTGGAGTGTGTGGGGCGTGGTGGGGAGAGGGTTCAAAGGGAGGGGAAGTACAAGGCAGACATTTAGGAGCACAAAGCTAAGGCACTAATCACCTATATTCACTGACTGTTGGAAATGGCTTCCTTCTTTGGACATTAAAGTTGAAGAGTTTTCATATTCATATAAATTATAATCTGGGTCCTTGTTAAAAGACTGCACAATTTGACTGAACTGCTGGTGACTGTGGTAAACACATGCCTGGGTGTTGAGCATTGATGCAGCAATGCCAGCTCCCAGGAGCCTTCCTACACTGGAAGGAAATGTGAGTAATAACAAATATGCTTTTTTAGCAGATCAACAGCTTGCTGAGCTGGGACATGGTACATTCCAACCCCCTCCCCACCATATTTTTTTCTTTTCCTAAAGCACACTGTGTTGCTAGGAATACTTATTAGCTGTGTATTTCTTCAATTCTTTCATGAATCAAAACGGTTCTGTCCTAATGCCTTGGATATGATTTCTGTCTCAAAATGTCCCTGAAGGGAATGGGATTATTAAATTGCAAGAGAAGTAGCCTGGGCAATGATAGAGTGTGTTCATTTGCTAGGGTTGTCATAACAAAGTACCACATGCTGGGGGGCTTAAACAACAGAAATTGATTGTCTCACAATTCTGGAGGCTAGAAACCAAGATGAATGTGTCAGCAGGGTTGGTTTCTCCTTCTCCTTTTTTTTTTTTTTTTGAGATGGAGTCTTGCTCTGTTGCCCAGGCTGGAGTGCAGTGGCATACTCTTGGCTCACTGTGACCTCCGCCTCCCAGGTTCAAGCAATTCTCCTGCCTCAGCCTCCAGAGTAGCTGAGGTTACAGGTGTGTGCCACCACGCCTGGCTAATTTTTGTGTTTCTAATAGAGACGGGATTTCACCATGTTGGCCAGGCTGGTCTCGAACTCCTGACCTCAAGTGATTCCCCCTCCCAAAGTGCTGGGATTACAGGCATAAGCCACGGCACCTGGCTAGGGTAGATTTCTTCTGATGCATCTCTTCTTGGCTTGTAGACGATCATCTTTTCCTTGTGTCTTCCTTCACGTACTCTTCTTTCTCTCTGTGTCTGTGTCCTAATCTTTTCTTCTTATAAGGACACCATTCATGTTGGATCAGGGCCCACCCTAATAACCTCATTTAAGCTTAATGCTAGAGACTGAATGTTTGTGTGCAACCCATCCCCAGAATGTATATGTTGGCATCCTAGTCTCCAGTGTGATGCTATAGGGAGTGGAGACTTTAGGAGGTAATTAGGCCATAAGGGTGGAGCCTTCATGATTGGGATTAGTGCCCTTAGGAAAGAAAGCCCAGAGAGCACCCTTGCTCCTTCCACCGTGTGAGAACACAGTGGTCCTCATGAACCAGGAAGCAGGTGTCTCGCCAGATACCAAATCTGCCAGCACCTTGACTTCCCAGCCTCCAGAACCATGAGAAATAGCGTTCTGTTGTTTATAAGCCACCTGGTCTATAGTATTTGCTTATTGCTATCCAAACAGAGTAGGACACTTTCTTATCTCTTTGAAGACTCTATCTCCAAAAATACTGTCACATTCTGAGGTACTGAGGACTTCAACAAATGAATTTGGGAGGGAGCAGGACATAATTCAACCAATTACACACGTGCCACTACTGGCCCCCATGAATACCCAGAGATACAGCTGTTTTAGATTCTACAAGACTGTGGCGGAAGAGTCTTCATATAAAAACAGAATACTTATGGACCTGTAAGGAGTGAATTTTCATTTAATCAATCACAGACCCACTTATTGTCATAAACCTGTTATCAGACACATATAATTATCATGTCAATATCAATAAATGTTTATGAGTGAACAAATAACTCTTCTTTCTCAGAAAGACTTTTCTTTCTTTGTAAGAGGGATTTGATGCTGGGTGCCATGGCTCACATCTGTAATCCCAGCATTTTGGGAGGCCAAGGTGGGAAGACTGCTTGAGGCCAGGGGTTCAAGACCAGCCTGGACAACATAGCAAGACCCCATCTTTACAAAAGAATTTAAAAGTTAGCAGGATATGGTGGCACAAGGCTGAAGTCCCAGCTACTCAGGAGGCTGAAGTGGGATGATCTTTTGAGTCCAGGAATTTGAGGCTGCAGTGAACTATAACTGTGCCACTGCACTGCAGCTTGGAGGACAGAATAAGATCCTGTCTCTACAATGAAAAAAAAAAAAGATTTGACAGTTGAGAGGCAGACCAAGGTCTCCGGTTACTCTTCTGGACTGCTTCCTATTGAAGGACTTGTGGGCAGTCTCTAGCGGACTATAAAGCATCATGGATAATGAAAATTAAACAACGCTTGTCAAAATCAATGAATAGAGCACTCTTTATGACACAATATTTCAGTCTGTTGGCTTGGTCACCAATTTGGAAACTCTAGCACCAGGTCCTGAGGCTGCCCACCCTAAGTATGAGGTCCTGTCCTGGCAATGGAGGAAGAAATACCCAGGAAAGAGCCTCCTTCTAAATGAGCTTCCAGGTTGGGGCACAGTGGTTCACACCTGTAATCCCAACACTTTGGGAGGCCCAGGCAGGAGGATCGCCTGAGTTCTTGGGGTTCGAGATTGGCCTGGGCAACCTAGTAAGACCCTGTCTCTACAAACAATAAGAAATGAGCTGGGCATGGTGATGTGTGCCTATAGTTCTATATACTCAGGAGGCTGAGGTGAAGGATGGCTTCAGCCCAGGAGTTAGTGGCTACGGTGAGGTATGATCACACCACTGCTCTCCAGCCTGGGTGACAGAGTGAGACCTTGTCTCTATAGTTAAAAAAAATAAATAAAAAATAAGAAGTGCTTCTGGCCAGGTGCAATGGCTCACTCCTATAATCTCAGAACTTTGGGAGGCTGAGGCAGGAGGATCCCTTGAGCCCAGAAGTTCAAGACCAGCCTGGGGAACATAGTGGGACCCCGTCTAAAAAAAAGTGCTTTTGTGACAGTGGCGAGATTGGCAGGGATGGGGATGAGGATTTTCCATGTCAGCCACGGTCCAGAGTAGAACCAAACAAACCTCCTGGTTAATTAATGAGCCTGCTACATACAAGTTTATGGGAAGATGAGCCCTGACTAGAATGTGAGCCTCGCCCTAGAGGGTTCTAGCTTTAGTCTGTTGACTGTGTCTGCTGAAGACAAGTCCCAGCTCTGGAAACATAGTTTTCCCTTAGCTAATCTTTCATCATCATCACTGCAGCCATGAGACAGGCCCACGTCAGGAGTAGCTCCAATTCAACCCAGTCCTTAGAAGGAGGGGTGAAGCTGTGGGTCAAAGCCAGGAAAAGAGGTGAGAAATTGAATTCTGTAATATCTAAGGGCCAAGGATGGGCTGATTCTTTTTTTTTTTAAATTGAGGCAAAATATACATAATATAAAATTTACCATTTAACCTTTTATTTATTTATTTAATTTGAAACAGGGTCTTGCTATGTTGTCCAGGCTGGAATCAAACTTCTGAGCTGAAGCAATCTTCTTACCCTAGCCTCCAAAGCAGCTAGGACTATAAGGAAGCACCACCCACCCAGGTACTTTTGTAAAACTTTCTGTAGAGATGGGGTCTTGCTTTGTTACTCAAGCTGATCTCGAACTCCTGGGTCCAAGAGATCTTCCTGCCTCGGTACTGGGATTATAGGCATAAGCGATTGTGCCCAGCCCTAGACTGGTTCTTCCAGCTAGGCATCTCAGCCCATCTTTAAGCCCAGAAGGGAACAATAAGACCAAACAGAGACATGCACAGAGCTCTCGAACTGAGGAGAAGATGGGAAGAGAAAGCTGGGCAAAGAGATAACCCAAGTCCAAGCAAGGAGTCTGGGCAGCAGGAACTCCATCCCCAGCCTTCCTTTTTTTGAGAGAGGGTCTTGCTCTGTCACCTAGGCTGGAGTGCAGTGGCATGATCTTAGCTCACTGCAACCTCCGTGTCCTGGGTTCAAGCTATCCAACCACCTCAGCCTCCCAAGTAGCTGGGACTACAGGTGTGCACCACCACACCTTGTTAATTTTTGTATTTTTAGTAGAGACGGGGTTTCACCATGTTGGCCACGCTAGTCTCAAACTCCTGATCTCAAGTCATCTGCCTGCCTCAGCCTCCCAAAGTGCTGGGATTACAGGCATGAGCCACTGTGCCCAGCCTGTCTCCAGCCTTTGAGATATTGTTTATCAGGAAGCATTTCTGCTTTTAGATGATGCATCTCCTTTGGATCCCATAGCTCTATATCTGTACTTTTCTACCATCTGTACTACTTTCTACATTGGAGGTTTATTTATATGTGTCTGTTAAGTTTCCTGCTAAACTATAAACTTCCTCAGGGCAGCAATGATACCTCATTCATTTTGGAAGCTCCAATAGCACCCAGCACCATCTCTGGATTGTAGCTCGTGGGTAATAACTATTTACTAAATAGATGAACCTAACATTAAACATTGAAGAAACAGTCTACTCATTCCTTGGGTTTCTTCAAGGAAAGCACCACCACTCATGTCTGCTTAGATGTTATTATTAACAGTGGTTCAGTAATAATAATATAATAATAATTATAATCATATAATAATAATACCACTGTGGAAAATTTAGGCCACATCCAAAATATGTGCACTTCCAGATCTGCCACAAGTTGTTTCTATCCCAGGTACTGGGGATAATCTAAAAAGAGCTCAGGGGAAAGGTTGTCAGAAGAATAAAGCATCTGGAAGCTGTCAGGTGGAAAAGCAGTTCAATGAATTGACTATTTGGGTCAGAGACAAGAAGACTAAGGAGACAGACATCAAAAGTGTTTGCAAATATCTGAAAAGCTTTCCTGTAGAAGAGGAAGCAGACTTAGTTTTGCTGTAGAGGTAGAGCCAGGACCAGTGGGTTTAAGAGCAAGGAGACAAAATTCAAAATACAAGAGAACTGTTAAACTTTTAAATTAGAGCTCTCCAACAATAGAGTAGACTGATAAGATTGTGAGCTCCCTGTCAACAGAGATGGTCAATAATGCAGTAGGAAGGAAAATACAAATGGGATCTGAAAGATTCTCGTTCTGACCATTGTTGCCCAGGCTGGAGTGCAGTTGGCACAATCTCAGCTCACTGCTGCATCCCGGGTTCAAGCGATGCTCCTGCCTCAGTCTCCAGAGTAGCTGGGACTGCAGGCATGTGCCACCACACCTGGCTAATTTTTGTATTTTTAGTAGAAAGAGGATTTCACCATGTTGGCCAGGCTGGTCTTGAACTCCTGACCTCAAGTAATCCACCCACTCGGCCTCCCAAAGTGCTGGGATTACAGGCATCAATCATTGCGCCCAGCCGTGGTTTTGATTTCTATGTCTCTAATCATTTCCTTAGGAGAAAAAAATGGCCAAGGCATGGTGGCTTATGCCTGCAATCCTAGTACTTTGGGAGGCCAAGGTGAGAGGATCACTTGAGACCAGAAGTTTGAGACCAGCCTGGGTAAAACAGTAAGATCTTCTCTCTACAAAATAAAAAGTAAAAAAAATTTAGCTGGGCATAGTGGCACTTGTCTTCAGTCCTTCCAGCTACTTGAGAGGCTGAGGTGGGCGGATTGCTTGAGTTCAAGAGTTCAAGGCTGCAGTGAGCTATGATCATGATACTGTACTCCCGCCTGGATGATGGAGTGAGACTCTATTTAAAAAAAAAAAAAATCCTGTTCAATTTCAGGGATGCAATATCCTCTTTTATCTCTCTGAGGATATTAATTCTGTGTCCTCAGAAAAAATGAGCTTCTGCTTATTGAGTTTGATGTCACTCTTCAGGATATTGGTTTCGTAAAAAATGATTGCCCATTCTTAGGTGTGAACTCATATGATGGCTGGCATGTCCTTATAGCCTGTCTAGAGTGCTTTCTCTGCTTCCCAGCATTCTCAAGAAGGGGTGAGCTATACCTACTGTCAAGTGGGCTATACCCATAATCAGTCTCCTGGATATGGGGACTCCCCATTATTTCTGAGTGTTTGCAAGTCTTCTTCCAAAGCTCACATTCATTGTTCCTACCCAAGGGCAGACACCTCTACTTGGCAAGGAGAGGTCGGAGCTTATCTCATCTGGCTGCTCCTAATGCATGTCCCAAGCCAGTTAACTCCAGGTTTGCCTCCAGGCTCCCCTCTTACTTCTCACAATCTGTACCTCCAGCTTGGGGTTGGAGGGTTGGAGCATTCCAGAATGACTTTCTCCTTCTATAACAGTCGTTTGCTTTCAGAAAAACAGCCTCCTCTATGAACCAACCCTGCTTGCCTTCCTTTATTTAGATATTCCTTCTTATTTCTGGTCCTCCAAGAATACCCCTTCCTGTTCTCCAGCCCTATTATGGGTTTATTATTTTAAACTTGTAATCTCTTTTCTGTCATTTTTAGGCATCTGTGCTCAGTTAACCATCTTAATTCATCTCCCGTCTCTTCCAATTCTAAATGTTATAATTTTATAAATGCAAAGGGGAAAGTAAACAAAAAATACAGTCATTACAAAAATAGCTCATTTTAAAGCTGTGGTTTTTTTTTTTCCTAATTACATCAACAATTAGATAGGAGGTTGCAGTGAGCCAAAATCAGGCCACTGCACTCCAGCCTGGGTGACAGAGTGAGACTCCGTTTCAAAAAAAAAAAAAAAACAAGAACAAAACAAAACAAGACACCGAGACACAGACACAGTATATCCCTATTTATTCATTTATTAAGGGACAGAGTCTCACTCTGTCACCAGGTTGGAGTGCAGTGGCGCAATCTTGGCTCACTGCAACCTCTGCCCCCTGGGTTCAAGCGATTTTCCTGCCTCAGCCTCCTGAGTAGCTGGGACTACAGGTGTGTGCCACGGTGCCCAGTTAAATTTTGTATTTTTAGTGTAGGTGGGGTTTTACCATGTTGACCAGGATGGTCTCAATCTCTTGACCTCATGATCCACCTGCCTTGGCCTCCCAAAGTGCTGGAATTACAGGCGTGAGCCACTGCGTCTGGCCATCCCTATTCTTTGTCCTGTTCAGAAACATGTCCCCAGTTATTCCATGGACAGCAAACTATGGTCATTTCTGGCTTCAAAGACTCACTCTAACAACCCATTACTACGGGTAGTGACCTCTACAAGTCTCAGCAAACACAAAAACATGTCATCTGCCACCCTAGACACCTGGAAAGTCTAGCTATGATTTAAAGTGAATTAATTTAAATTTGTATCAAAGTAACTCATCAATGTAGTTTAGAGCTTTAAGTCCCTTGGCCAGGCGTGGTGGCTCACGCATGTAATCCAATCACTTTGGGAAGTTGAGGAGGGCAGATCACTTGAGATCAGGAGTTTGAGACCAGCCTGGACAACACGACAAAGCCCCGTCTCTACTAAAAATACAAAAATTAGCCGAGCGTGGTGGCACACACTTGTAATCCCAGCTACTTGGGAGGCTGAGGCAGGAGAATGGCTTGAACCCGGGAGGTGGAGGTTGCAGTGAACCGAGATTGCACCATTGCATTTCAGCCTAGGCCACAGAGTGAGGCTTCATCTCAAAGAAAAAGAAACAAACAAATAAAAAAAAAAACCTTTAATACCCATCTCCCAGGCCTCCCCAGCTGGAATCCTGCTTTCTAATGATATCTACTTCAAAACTATCCCCTATGGCATTTTCCTCCGTCATTCTTAGTACTGTGTTTATAGCACCATGTTTCACTGAATCCATTTTGAAATGTAATCATCTGTTATCCTAGATGAGGATTTGGCTTTCTTATCCCACTGCTGTCCCGACTTCTCATTCTTCCTAACTTATATCATAAGTTTTGGGTAAATCAATATTTGGAATTCACATTATTATGACTATGTAAATGTTTTTTATTTTTTGGCTGAGGTAAGTAGAAGAGCATATGTTCCTTTTCTTATTTAAAATTTTAAAATGTTCCTGGAATTTTATTTTTTTTAACTTGGCTTTTTGTATTACAAGATATCATCGTGCAAAGTCCCTAAATGTTCCTAGAGTTACTGACTCAATATTTTTTTTTAAATTTGTGTAATCATTAATTCTAAATACTCCAATAGCTCTGTAATATGCCTCTTGATTCTATTTTTCACACAAGCACATCGGTTTTGTTTTGTTTTGTTTTATCCAGGAGATCGTCTTCTTGGAGACTTCTCTCCTCATAGTCTAACCTGAATTGGTTGTTCACTATGGCTCCTGTATAGCCGTCATCCTGTGTTGCGTTCTCTGGTTTCTATAATTTCTGTTTCTTGCTTTCTCTCTTATTTTTCCAAAGAACATCATTCTGTATGTCATACACACTTGTGTATGAAAGGTAAAATACTTGTGGATTTAAATATGTGAAAATATCTTTTTTTTTTTTTTGAGACAGAGTCTTACTCTGTCACCCAGGCTGGCATGCAGTGGTGCAATCTCGACTCACTGCAACCTCCGTCGTCTCCTGGGTTCAAGTGATCCTCCTGCCTCAGCCTCCGGAGTAGCTGGGACTACAGGCACGTGCCACCACACCCAGCTAATTTTTGTACTTTTGGTAGAGACAGGGTTTCACCATGTTGGCCAGACTGGTCTCAAACTCCTGACCTCAAGTGATCCACCCACCTCAGCCTCCCAAACTGCTGGGATTACAAGTGTGAGCCACCACGCCAGCACATGAAAAGATCTTTTTTTTTTTTTTTCTATCTTTATACTTTGTTCATAATTTGGCTGGATATAGAATTTGAAGTCAAAAAACAAAGTCCCCTTGGGTTTTTTGAAGATCAAAAAACTAATCCATTGATCTATAGCTTCTGCTATTGTTATGAAGAGATTCAAAGCCATTTTGGTTCTTGATACTTTTTATGTAAACTGTTGTGTATTTTTTTCCTCTCTAGAAAATTTTAGGATCTTCTCTTTATTTTTTTAGGTTCTGAAATTTCCCAGTAATGTTTGTGGTTTGGGTCCTCTGTGGTAGGTATACAACAGGCCCTTTTAAATCTAGAGACTCAGATTGACGATAATTTTTTGTTTCCTATGTGTGTGGGATGGAGTTAGGGTGGGTGGGTGGGTAGGTAGCATGTCTGGATATATAAGGAAAAGGAGACAACCTATATTGTGTATGTAGTCTTTTTTTTTTTTTTTTTTGAGATAGGATCTTGCTCTGTTGCCCAGGCTGGAGTGCAGTGATGTGAGCATCACTCACTGCAATGGGGACCTCCCAGTCTCATGTAATCCTCCCACCTTAGCTTCCCAAATAGCTGGGACTACAAGTGTGTGCCACCAGGCCTGGCTAATGTTTGAAATTTTTTTTTGTAAACATGGGGTCTTGTAATATTGCCCAGGCTGGTCTTGAACTCCTGGACTTAAATGATTTTCCTACCTCGCCCTCTCAAAGTGCTGGGATTACAGGCATGAGTCACCATGCCTGGCCTGTATATGTAGTCTTTTCATTCCAATATCCATCTTTTCAGTTCTGTGCCTAATACAATCTTCCATATTAGTTGGTGATTCCAAAACATGATGCTCTCTGGGGCTCTGGTGGGGGTAAGTGGGAAAAATAACTTTTTTTTCTGCAGGCATTTAGATGGTTGGGTTCTCAATTCTGCATAATATCTCATCCATCCGTTTTTTAAATTCTTCTAAAGAGATATTAACATATCATTCATTGGTCTTTCCAACATTTTACCTTTCTATCCCTGACACTTTGTTATTAACATTTTGATAGATTTATTAGGTGTTTGTTAAACCCGCCATATTTAATCAAAAGTCTAAGGAGTTGTTAGAGTGAGTCTTTGAAGCCAGAAATGACCATAGTTTGCTGTCCATGGAATAACTGGGGACATGTTTCTGAACAGGACAAAGAATAGGGATGGTCAGACGCAGTGGCTCACGCCTGTAATTCCAGCACTTTGGTAGGCCAAGGCAGGTGGATCATGAGGTCAAGAGATTGAGACCATCCTGGTCAACATGGTAAAACCCCACCTCTACTAAAAATACAAAATTTAACTGGGCACCGTGGCACACACCTGTAGTCCCAGCTACTCAGGAGGCTGAGGCAGGAAAATCGCTTGAACCCAGGAGGCAGAGGTTGCAGCGAGCTAAGATCGCGCCACTGCACTCCAACCTGGTGACAGAGTGAGACTCTGTCCCTAAATAAATGAATAAATAGGGATATACTGTGTCTCGGTGTCTTGTTTTGTTTTGTTCTTGTTTTTTTTTTTTTTTTGAAACGGAGTCTCACTCTGTCACCCAGGCTGGAGTGCAGTGGCCTGATTTTGGCTCACTGCAACCTCCGCCTCCTGGGTTCAAGCGATTCTCCTGCCTCAGCCTCCCAAGTAGCTGCGATTACAGGCGCACACCACCACACCCAGCTAGTTTTTGTATTTTTAGTAGAGACAAGGTTTCACCATTTTGACCAGGCTGGTCTCGGACTCCTGACCTCACATGATCCGCGCACGTCGGCCTGCCAAAGTCCTGGGATTACAGGCTTGAGCCACCATGCCCGGCCTTCTGTTTTATTTGGCAAACCTAACTTCTTGCCTCCTGGTAGCAAATGATACAAATGGTATCAGTTGATTCTAGCCTTTCCCTCTTGCCAGCTAGCCTCCTTGGTTGCTAACAATTCAAGGATCTACTGTTTCTCTTTCCTGGGCTGACCAATGAATATGGAGCTAGGAGTCATTTTGAGTGGCAGTCTGCAAATCTGATGTAAATACAGAGATTGTAAGAGGAAACTGTGGGGGCTGGGTGCAATGGCTCACACCTGTAATCCTAGCACTTTGAGAGGCCGAGGCGGGTGGATCACTTGAGGTCAGGGGTTCGAAACCAGCCTGGCCAACATGGTGAAACCCCATCTCTACTAAAAATACAAAAATTAACTGAGCATGGTGATGGGTACCTGTAATCCCAGCTACTCGGGAGGCTGAGGCAGGAGCATCGCTTGAACCCGGGAGGTGGAGGTTGCAGTGAGTGGAGATCACACCACTGTACTCCAGCCTGGGCGACAGAGCAAGACTCTGTCTCAAAAAAAAAAAAGAGAAAATAATAATAATAATGCCTCACACCTTAATGTGTTTGCTATGATTATTGCTGTTATTTCAAATGACAAGTGTTGCTTTGTTTTTTTTAGAAAATCACTAGAAGAAAACCAAAACAGAATAGTCTGCAGCTGTTGATCAAATACAAGATGTGGAGCTCATTCTGTAGGAACTAAGCCTCAAATGACATGCAAAGGACTGCTTTAGGAAGACCCACTGGATTCCTTTGCTGTATGAGTTGTTGGTATTTCCAAGGTGAATGTTACAGTTTGCCTAATAAAGCCACATGTGCGCAGAGGGGGTCGGGGATACTCCGTGTGGGCTCACGTGGCATCCCTAGATGTCTTCTTCCCTTCTCTTCAGGAAAGCCCCTTTATTTATTATTTTTATTTTTATTTTTTGAGATGAAGTCTTGCCCTTGTCACCCAGGCTGGAGTGCAGTGGCATGATCTCAGATCACTGCACACTCTGCCTCCTGGGTTCAAGCAATTTTCCTGTCTCAGCCTCCTGAGTACCTGGAATTACAGACACCTACCACCATGCCTGGCTAATTTTTGTATTTTTGGTAGAGACGGGGTTTCACCATGTTGGCCGGCTGGTCTCGAACTCCTACCTCAAGTGATCCGCCCACCTTGGCCTGCCAAAGTGCTGGGATTACAGGCGTGAGCCACCACGCCCGGCTTGGGAAAGCCCCTTTCTTACTTGATTCCTTTCAGTAAATAGCTGCCGTGTGCCTCGAAGGGTATGATGAACTCAGGATTTGGATGAGAATTTTTTGTGGGCAGTGGGACACTTTGCTCTGGTGGATCTGTGATTTTAAACCCTTGCCTGTTATGGGAAAAGAAAGGGGCTGGCAGGGGCTGGGACCCACACAGGAGCTGGAGGTCAGCAAGCTCAAGCAGACGTCCGGATGCCCTAACCCTGACTTCTTCCATCCCAAAGGAGGACCTCTGGTGTGCCGGAAAGAGTCCGAATTCAGAGTCTGTTTGATCTGAGTTCCAGTTTTATCCCTGATTCAATTTCTCACAGCTCTATGAACTTTGCTTTTTTCATCTGTAAAATGAATACTTCTCAGTGTTGTCACGTAAATGGATGAGTTTGCATATGTAAAAAATGCCTGGCATATCCTAGAACTCCCTTTGCTCCCATTTTTTGCTCCTTTTCCCACTGTTCATAATTATCAGTCCAAAATACAACTCCCAGATTCCCACAGCAAGACAGGATCTGGCCCAGGCAACAGCGGAATGCAATTACACCGCTCCACTGCAATTATATTACTATAGGACATTCACTTTTAAAGGATCTGCAGAGGCTAAATTTTTCGGGACTATCCGAAATTCTCTCTGATAATGACTTGCTTGTTCAGCAATTAAATAATGTTGTATTTAATCACTTAAACAGCATTTATTAAGCCCAGTCCAATGTCCTGGGTAATAGGGAGGCTATAGAGGAAGAAGAAAAGAGCTTACAACTTTGTGAAAGAAACCAAACAACTAGATAAGCCATCTAGAACTAAATCAAGTAGTGGACTATGGGCAAAAGCCTGGAGACTTGTTGCATTTCAAAGTGGGAGAGACCTTGATGGCTTTCTTCACCCAGCTGTGCAATAGAGCCTAGCGTTCATCTTCACCTCTGCAGAGCTAACTGGGATTTAGGGAGTTTCATGCTAATGTGGGGTGGGGTCTGGGGGATTCTGGGAATGTGTGCACATACTGACTTGTCTTCAGGAGCCAAAATGCTTTCCCTGCTCAGAGCTGTTTTAGTACAGGGTTGTTTTCTCATCTTTCTGGGAAAAAGAAAAAACCCAAAGGGAGAATGCTAGTGGATACAGCGAGTTCTTTTCAGAACATGTTCTGTGCCAGGCTCAGCTGCCTACCAATTTTTAATTTTTTGGTGATTTGCCAGATGTAGGGCCTCATTTTTAAACATTGCTGTCTTCTCTAGAGTACAGATTCTTCTCCTGCCTGCATCCCTCCATTTTTCTCGTAGAGAATAGACTTCTGTTTCAGGCATCCATGATATACTTGGCATATATCTGCATTACTTCTCATTTCTAGATCTTCAAACCCTCTGAAAAGACAACTAAAAATGGGCCAGGTGTGGTGGCTCACACCTGTAATCCCAGCACTTTGGGAGGCCGAGGCTGGCAGATCACTTGAGGTTGGGAGATCGAGACCAGCCTGGTCAACAGGGTGAAACCCTGTCTCTACAAAAAATAGAAAAATTAGGCAGGTGTGGTGGCGGGCGCCTGTAATGCCAGCTACTCAGAGGCTGAGGCAGGAGAATGGCTTGAACCTAGGAGGCGGAGGTTGCAGTGAGCCGAGATTGCGCCACTGCACTCCAGCCTGGGCGACAGAGTGAGACTCCGACTCAAAAAAACAAAACAAAACAAAAACCACAACTAAAATCAGCCACTTAGTGACCTTCAGTTAAGGTTCTATTTATTGGAACTGGATATTGATTATCGGCAAATGCCTCTGTTTTTTCCTGTCTCTCCTCTTGTAGAAGAATTGGAAGGTCGGTCTTGCCATGCTAACTTCTGCTTTTCTTCTTTTCTTTGCTACTTCTACCCTTCATTCTGATTTGATCCACAGTAATATTCTTTTCTCTTAATTCAATTGTGTGCTCTGCAGGACTGGAAAATTCCTAGTTTTTGTCCTGCAAATAAGTAAAGGCAGATGCATGCAGAAGAGCAATGCTTTCTTGGTTCTGGCTTTCCTCTGCTACCGCAGTATCGCTGGGACCCACCCAAGTCCATACCAATCTTTTTGAGGGGTCCTAGTTAATGTTTTACGTGGGTTTGCAAATATGTCTTTTGAGTGTCGGCCATTTTCTTTCGCTCCTGTAGGAAATGCCACCCCTGAAGTTGCTGCTCAGCCCCTCATCTGAACAACAGTACTGATACTTTGCTCTCATCAGCTGCGGCTGACGTCACCCGCAACCACTGGAGACATGTTGCTCTAGGGATGCTGGGGCTGATGTTGGGGTGTCTCTGCCAACACTGTGCTGAGACTGCTGGTGCCATTATGATGGACTTGCCCACAGATACAGCCCTAGTTCTTGTTCTGGGCTGGGGTCTGCAACCGCTTGTGGGGCAGGCACCACCAGAGCAGGTGCTGGCCTGGGGGCTGCAAATAGTGATACTGTGTGCTGCTTCCCATGCAGCCTTAGGGCATCCATGGCTCCCTATGTAGAGGTGGCCCTACAGAAGTAGAGATGAACCTTCCCCATCACTTTTCGGGCATGTTCTTCTACCTCAGACCAAAGCAGTCCTGTTGTATGCTCCCAAAGTCTCAGAGTTTTGCATGAGAAAGCACTTTTTGACCGGGCACGGTGGCTCACGCCTGTAATCCCAGCACTTTAGGAGGCCGAGGCGGGCAGATTACGAGGTTAGGAGATCGAGGCCATCTTGGCTAACACAGGGAAACCCCGTCTCTACTAAAGAATACAAAAAAATTAGCCGGGTGTAGTGGCAAGCGCCTATAGTCCCAGCTACTCGGGAGGCTGAGGCAGGAGAATGGCATGAACCCAGCAGGTGGAGGTTGTAGTGAGCCGAGATTGAGCCACTGCACTCCAGCCTGGGTGACAGAGCAAGACTCCGTCTCAAAAAAAAAAAAAAAAAAAAAAAAAAAAACAGAAAGCACCTTTTTTTTTTTTTTTTTTTTTTGAGATGAAGTCTCCATCACCTAGGTTGGAGAGCAGTGGCGTGATCTTGGCTCATTGCAACCTCCACCTCCCGGCTTCAAGTGATTCTCCTGCTTCAGCCTCCCAAGTAGCTAGAATTGTAGGCACACATCACCATGCCCGGCTTCTATTTTTAGCAGAGATAGGGTTTTATCATGTTGGCCAGGGTGGCTTCGAACTCCTGACCTCAAGTGATCCGCCCACCTTGGCCTCCCAAAGTGATGGTATTACAGGTATGAGCCACCATGCCCAGCTAAGAAAGTACTTTCACACTTGCCTCCCCCTTTCTCGCATCAAGATTCTGATGCTTGTTTGATGGGAGAAACTGGTGGAAACATCTATGTTCCAGACGCCATGCTGTTTGCTCCTAGCACACTGAGCATGATGTTGAAGCAAACTGTTGAGTGTTTTCCAGGCTTGCTCCAGTCCCTCAAATCATAAACCTACCTCCAACTCTCCTTCCAAATTCCAGTCATAGATGCAGTTTTTAAATCTATTTTGTGACAGAGAAGTATGACAGTATGATTAATAAAACAATTTTTTTTCTGGGTGCAGTAGCTCACACTTGTAATCCCAGCATTTTGGGAGGCTGAGGTGGGGGGATCACTTAGGCCCAGGAGTTTAAGACCATTCTGGGTGACCCCAGCCATAGCAAAACTCTATGTCTACAAAACATTTTTAAAAATTTAAAAATTAGCTGAGTGTGACGGTATGCACCTGAAGTCCTAGCTACTTGGGAGGCTGAGATAGGAGGGTACCTTGAGCCCAGAGTTCAAGGCTACGGTGAGCTGTGATCTCCTTACTGCACTCCAGCCTGGACAACAAAGTTAGACCCTATCTCAAAAACAAAGCAAAACAATTCCTGGTGCTGTGGCTTATGCCTGCAATCACAGTGCTTTGAGAAGCCAAGGTGGGAGGATTGCTTGAAGCCAGGAGTTTGAGACAGCCCAGGCAACATAGCAAGACTCCATGTCTACAAAAAGAATAAAAGTCTCTGGGCATAGTAGTGGGTGCCTGTAGTCACCCCTACTAGGGAGGCTGAGGCACGAGGATCCCTTGAGCCCAGAAGATTGAGGTTGCAGTGAGCCATGATCATGCCACTGTACTCCAGCCTGGGTGGCAGGGTAAGACCTTGTCTAAAAAAAAAAAAAAATCAGAGATAAGAATCAATTTCATTAGGATAAAATTATATGGAGAAGTAGAATGGATATAAAAAGAAAAAAAGATGTTTTATTTTCAAATATTAAACAACGACTTTCATATTCTTCTTTTTTTTCAGACAGAGTCTCGCTCTGTTGTGCCCAGACTGGAGTGCAGTGGCACAATCTCATCTCACTGCAATCTTCGCCTCCCAGGTTCAAGAGTTTCTCTTGCCTCAGCCTCCCTAGTAGCTGGGATTTCGGCGTGTGCCACCACATCCAGTGATTTTTTTGTAGTTTTAGTAGAGACGGGGTTTCACCATGTTGGCCAGGCTGGTCTCAAACTCCTAACCTCAGGTGATCCGCCCGCTTCGGCCTCCTGAAGTGCTGGGATTACAGGCATGAGCCACCGTGTCTGGCCTCATATACTGTTTAGTGAATGAAAATGAGTATTAAATTGCCCAGATATTTAGATTCCATCAGACACATTTAAAAGTGATCTGTGGGTTTAGTTTACAATATTAACATTTACAATCCACTGGAAATTGCATCCCTGGCAACTATTTAAACTTATGTTGAAAAATTTTAGATGTTATCCTTCAAACAGGTGAGAAAGTGCTGCATAGTTTTTCAAACTTCTTTTTTTTTTGAGTGGAGGTGGGGAGTTGTGAGTAAAATGTTTGAGGATCAATAGAAACGAAGATGGCCGAATAGGAACAGCTTCAGTCTCCATCTCCCAGCGCGAGCGACACAGAAGACCGGCGATTTCTGCATTTTCAACTGAGGTACTGGGGTCATCTCACTCGGGAGTGCCGGACAATCGGTGCTGGTCAGCTGCTGCAGCCCGACCAGCGAAGGCTGCAGCAGGGCGAGGCATCGCCTCACCTGGGAAGCGTGAGGGGGAAGGGAGTCCCTTTTCCTAGCCAGGGGAACTGAGACACACAACACCTGGAAAATCGGGTAACTCCCACCCCAATACTGCGCTGTAACACCGGCACACCGGAGATTATATCCCACACCTGGCCGGGAGGGTCCCACGCCCACGGAGCCTCCCTCCTTGCTAACACAGCAGTCTGCGGCAATCTAACCGCAAGGCAGCAGCGAGGCTGGGGGAGGGGCGCCCGCCATCGCTGAGGCTTAAGTAGGTAAATAAAGCCCCTGGGAAGCTCGAACTGGGTGGAGCTCACAGCAGCTCAAGGAAACCTGCCTGTCTCTGTAGACTGCCCCTCTGGGGACAGGGCTCAGCTAAAGGAGCAGAAGCCTGTGAAACGCGAACGACTCTGTCTGACAGCTTTGAAGAGAGCAGTGGATCTCCCAACACGGAGGTTGAGATCTGAGAAGGGGCAGTCTGCCTGCTCAAGTGGGTCACTGACCCCTGAGTAGCCTAACTGGGAGACATCCCCCACTAGAGGCAGTCTGACACCCCACACCTCACAGGGTGGAGTACAACCCTGAGAGGAAGCTTCCAAAGCAAGAATCAGACAGGTGCACTCGCTGTTCAGCAATATTCTATCTTCTGCAACCTCTGCTGCTGATACCCAGGCAAACAGGGTCTGGAGTGGACCTCAAGCAATCTCCAACAGACCTATAGCTGAGGGTCCTGACAGTCAGAAGGAAAACTATCAAACAGGAAGGACACCTATATCAAAACCCCATCAGTACGTCACCATCATCAAAGACCAGTGACAGATAAAACCACAAAGATGGGGAAAAAGCAGGGCAGAAAAGCTGGAAATTCAAAAAATAAGAGCGCATCTCCTCCTGCAAAGGAGCACAGCCCATCGCCAGCAACAGATCAAAGCTGGTCAGAGAATGATTTTGATGAGATGAGAGAAGAAGGCTTCAATCCATCAAACCTCTCAGAGCTAAAGGAGGAATTACGTACCCAGCGCAAAGAAACTAAAAATCTTGAAAAAAGAGTGGAAGAATTGACAGCTAGACTAATTAATGCAGAGAAGGTCATAAACGAAATGACAGAGATGAAAACCATGACACGAGAAATACGTGACAAATGCACAAGCTTCAGTAACCGACTCGATCAACTGGAAGAAAGAGTATCAGCGATTGAGGATCAAATGAATGAAATGAAGCGAGAAGAGAAACCAAAAGAAAAAAGAAGAAAAAGAAATGAACAAAGCCTGCAAGAAGTATGGGATTATGTCAAAAGACCAAATCTACGTCTGATTGGGGTGCCTGAAAGTGAGGGGGAAAATGGAACCAAATTGGAAAACACTCTACAGGATATCATCCAGGAGAACTTCCCCAACCTAGCAGGGCAGGCCAACATTCAAATTCAGGAAATACAGAGAACGCCACAAAGATACTCCTCCAGAAGAGCAACTCCAAGACACATAATTGCCAGATTCACCAACGTTGAAATGAAGGAAAAAATCTTAAGGGCAGCCAGAGAGAAAGGTCGGGTTACCCACAAAGGGAAGCCCATCAGACTGACAGCAGATCTCTCGGCAGAAACTCTACAAGCCAGAAGAGAGTGGGGGCCAATATTCAACGTTCTTAAAGAAAAGAATTTTAAACCCAGAATTTCATATCCAGCCAAACTAAGTTTCATAAGTGAAGGAGAAATAAAATTCTTTACAGATAAGCAAATGCTTAGAGATTTTGTCACCACCAGGCCTGCCTTACAAGAGACCCTGAAGGAAGCCCTAAACATGGAAAGGAACAACCGGTACCAGCCATTGCAAAAACATGCCAAAATGTAAAGACCATCGAGCCTAGGAAGAAACTGCATCAACTAATGAGCAAAATAACCAGTTAATATCATAATGGCAGGATCAAGATCACACATAACAATATTAACCTTAAATGTAAATGGACTAAATGCTCCAATTAAAAGACACAGACTGGCAAACTGGATAAAGAGTCAAGACCCATCAGTCTGCTGTCTTCAGGAGACCCATCTCACATGCAGAGACATACATAGGCTCAAAATAAAAGGATGGAGGAAGATCTACCAAGCAAATGGAGAACAAAAAAAAGCAGGGGTTGCAATCCTAGTCTCTGATAAAACAGACTTTAAACCATCAAAGATCAAAAGAGACAAAGAAGGCCATTACATAATGGTAAAGGGATCAATCCAACAGGAAGAGCTAACTATCCTAAATATATATGCACCTAATACAGGAGCACCCAGATTCATAAAGCAAGTCCTTAGAGACTTACAAAGAGACTTAGACTCCCATACAATAATCATGGGAGACTTCAACACTCCACTGTCAACATTAGACAGATCAATGAGACAGAAAGTTAACAAGGATATCCAGGAATTGAACTCATCTCTGCACCAAGCGGACCTAATAGACATCTATAGAACTCTCCACCCCAAGTCAACAGAATATACATTCTTCTCAGCACCACATCACACTTATTCCAAAATTGACCACATAATTGGAAGTAAAGCACTCCTCAGCAAATGTAAAAGAACAGAAATTATAACAAACTGTCTCTCAGACCACAGTGCAATCAAACTAGAACTCAGGACTAAGAAACTCAATCAAAACCGCTCAACTACATGGAAACTGAACAACCTGCTCCTGAATGACTACTGGGTACATAACGAAATGAAAGCAGAAATAAAGATGTTCTTTGAAACCAATGAGAACAAAGATACAACATACCAGAATCTCTGGGACACATTTAAAGCAGTGTGTAGAGGGAAATTTATAGCACTAAATGCCCACAAGAGAAAGCAGGAAAGATCTAAAATTGACACTCTAACATCACAATTAAAAGAACTAGAGAGGCAAGAGCAAACACATTCAAAAGCTAGCAGAAGGCAAGAAATAACTAAGATCAGAGCAGAACTGAAGGAGATAGAGACACAAAAAACCCTCCAAAAAATCAATGAATCCAGGAGTTGGTTTTTTGAAAAGATCAACAAAATTGACAGACCGCTAGCAAGGCTAATAAAGAAGAAAAGAGAGAGGAATCAAATAGACGCAATCAAAAATGATAAAGGGGATATCACCACCGACCCCACAGAAATACAAACTACCATCAGAGAATACTATAAACACCTCTACGCAAATCAACTAGAAAATCTAGAAGAAATGGATAATTTCCTGGACACGTACACTCTTCCAAGACTAAACCAGGAAGAAGTTGAATCCCTGAATAGACCAATAGCAGCCTCTGAAATTGAGGCAACAATTAATAGCCTACCCACCAAAAAAAGCCCAGGACCAGATGGATTCACAGCTGAATTCTACCAGAGGTACAAGGAGGAGCTGGTACCATTCCTTCTGAAACTATTCCAATCAATAGAAAAAGAGGGAATCCTCCCTAACTCATTTTATGAGGCCAACATCATCCTGATGCCAAAGCCTGGCAGAGACACAACAAAAAAAGAGAATTTTAGACCAATCTCCCTGATGAACATCGATGCAAAAATCCTCAATAAAATCCTGGCAAACCGGATTCAGCAGCACATCAAAAAGCTTATCCACCATGATCAAGTGGGCTTCATCCCTGGGATGCAAGGCTGGTTCAACATTCGCAAATCAATCAACGTAATCCAGCATATCAACAGAACCAAAGACAAGAACCACATGATTATCTCAATAGATGCAGAAAAGGCTTTTGACAAAATTCAACAGCCCTTCATGCTAAAAACGCTCAACAAATTCGGTATTGATGGAACGTACCTCAAAATAATAAGAGCTATTTATGACAAACCCACAGCTAATATCATACTGAATGGGCAAAAACTGGAAAAGTTCCCTTTGAAAACTGGCACAAGACAGGGATGCCCTCTCTCACCACTCCTATTCAACATAGTGTTGGAAGTTCTAGCTAGGGCAATCAGGCAAGAGAAAGAAATCAAGGGTATTCAGTTAGGAAAAGAGGAAGTCAAATTGTCCCTGTTTGCAGATGACATGATTGTGTATTTAGAAAACCCCATCGTCTCAGCCCAAAATCTTCTTAAGCTGATAAGCAACTTCAGCAAAGTCTCAGGATACAAAATTAATGTGCAAAAATCACAAGCATTCTTATACACCAGTAACAGACAAGCAGAGAGCCAAATCAGGAATGAACTTCCATTCACAATTGCTTCAAAGAGAATAAAATACCTAGGAATCCAACTTACAAGGGATGTAAAGGACCTCTTCAAGGAGAACTACAAACCACTGCTCAGTGAAATCAAAGAGGACACAAACAAATGGAAGAACATACCATGCTCATGGATAGGCAGAATCAATATTGTGAAAATGGCCATACTGCCCAAGGTTATTTATAGATTCAATGCCATCCCCATCAAGCTACCAATGAGTTTCTTCACCGAATTGGAAAAAACTGCTTTAAAGTTCATATGGAACCAAAAAAGAGCCCGCATTGCCAAGACAATCCTAAGTCAAAAGGACAAAGCCGGAGGCGTCACGCTACCTGACTTCAAACTATACTACAAGGCTACAGTAACCAAAACAGCATGGTACTGGTACCAAAACAGAGATATAGACCAATGGAACAGAACGGAGCCTTCAGAAATAATGCCACACATCTACAACCATCTGATCTTTGACAAAACCTGAGAAAAACAAGAAATGGGGAAAGGATTCCCTATTTAATAAATGGTGCTGGGAAAATTGGCTAGCCATAAGTAGAAAGCTGAAACTGGATCCTTTCCTTACTCCTTATACGAAGATTAATTCAAGATGGATTAGAGACTTAAATGTTAGACCTAATACCATAAAAACCCTAGAAGAAAATCTAGGTAGTACCATTCAGGACATAGGAATGGGCAAGGACTTCATGTCTAAAACACCAAAAGCAACGGCAGCAAAAGCCAAAATTGACAAATGGGATCTCATTAAACTAAAGAGCTTCTGCATAGCAAAAGAAACTACCATCAGAGTGAACAGGCAACCTACAGAATGGGAGAAAATTTTTGCAATCTACTCATCTGACAAAGGGCTAATTTCCAGAATCTACAAAGAACTCAAACAAATATACAAGAAAAAAACAAACAACCCCATCCAAAAGTGGGGAAAGGATATGAACAGACATTTCTCAAAAGAAGACATTCATACAGCCAACAGACACATGAAAAAATGCTCATCATCACTGGCCATCAGAGAAATGCAAATCAAAACCACAATGAGATACCATCTCACACCAGTTAGAATGGCAATCATTAAAAAATCAGGAAACAATAGGTGTTGGAGAGGATGTGGAGAAATAGGAACACTTTTACACTGTTGGTGGGATTGTAAACTAGTTCAACCATTATGGAAAACAGTATGGCGATTCCTCAAGGATCTAGAACTAGATGTACCATATGACCCAGCCATCCCACTACTGGGTATATACCCAAAGGATTATAAATTATGCTACTACAGGGACACATGCACACGTATGTTTATTGCGGCACTATTCACAATAGCAAAGACTTGGAATCAACCCAAATGTCCATCAGTGACAGACTGGATTAAGAAAATGTGGCACATATACACCATGGAATACTATGCAGCCATAAAAAAGGATGAGTTTGCGTCCTTTGTAGGGACATGGATGCAGCTGGAAACCATCATTCTTAGCAAACTATCACAAGAAGAGAGAACCAAACACCGCATGTTCTCACTCATAGGTGGGAACTGAACAATGAGCTCACTTGGACTCGGGAAGGGGAACATCACACACTGGGGCCTATCATGGGGAGGGGGGAGGGGGGAGGGATTGCATTGGGGAGTTATACCTGATATAAATGATGAATTGATGGGTGCTGACGAGTTGATGGGTGCAGCACACCAACATGGCACATGTATACATATGTAACCTGCACGTTATGCACATGTACCCTAGAACTTAAAGTATAATAAAAAAACAATAAAAAATAAAAATAAAATAAAATAAAATAAAATGTTTGAGGATCTCCAATTTAGAGTGTTCTGCAAATATGCTCTGAACAACTGGCCAATTTCTATGAATTTGTTTTTTTTCACATGTTGTTCATTCATGTAAATATTTTATAAGTTTGTTTAAATTTATTTTGCACTGGAAACCATGAAAAACAATAGTTATGCTAGAGAAGTAAGTTCATTCAGCTTAAGGCTCTATCCCTTAATTGCTGCTCAATCTACTGCTATCCAGACGCTTATGAAAGCAAGTGGATCTGAAATTACCAATTGCTAGATCAGAACAGAGCCTGCGGGGAACCACCTTGACAGTTCTATTTTAAAGCCTAATCTGTTCCCATTCTCTGCTGCCTCCCTTGTCTTCTGCTGTTTTTTAATGTTCAAAAAACAATAAAACAAGGTGCCAAAACCCAAGATTACTTGGCAAGAAGGACGGGTGGGAAGGGGAACATAATTAGCTTTCGATGTGATATTATTTTTATGGCCATTCCAAGCTTCAAGTATCGGTTGGGAGGGGAGAGTTTAGAGTAAATTGGTAATTTGATTATTAAAAGAACCCTTCTCTGTCTGGAAGAAGAATAACTGTCCCAGGAAAAGGGGGCTCCCAGGGATGCTCTTTCTGTAAACACCTTTATACTCTTCTTTGTTGGTTGTACGAAAAATGGCGTTCAGGGGCTGGAAATGGAGAGAAGACAGGGATTTCCTTTAGCAAAGGAATTGCAGGGAATTTGGGTTCTCAGGATCAGTGGTCAAAGATAATATTCTTTTACTAGGGCAATTAGAGCTAGCAGAAGATCCATTTATTCCAGCAGCGGAGAAAACTGTGCAATGGCTTTAAAATTTTTTTATTTTTATTTTTTTTTGAGACAGGGTCACCTAGGCTTGGGTGCAGTGGCACACTCACAGCTCACTGCAGCCTTGACCTGCTGGGCTCAAGCGATGCTCCTGCCTCAGCCTCTCCAGTAGCTGGGATTACTAGTGCACCACCATGCCCAGCTAGTTTTTAAAATTTTCTGTAGAGACAGGATCTCGTCATGCTGCCCACACTGGTCTCAAACTCTTGGGCTCAGGGCAATCCTCCTTCTTTCGCCTCCAAAGTGCAGGGATTATAGGCAGCCTGTGCAAAGACTTTTAATGCCAAAGCCATTGTGTAAAAGTTGAACATAAGCCCCAGAAGACTTTTAGACTCTGAAGAACAAGTTGAGTGAATTAACTTTGTTTCCTCCTTTGCCCTGTTTATGAACATCAGAGTCACACTTAATAGTGAAAACTGGAAATTTGGCCAGTCAGGAAAAGTTACATCTATGTATTTATTTGGACTTAGTGAAGTCATGTTCTTCTAAATTCTACTTAATCTAAACTTTATTGGCAACTATTGATGTATTGTGTTTGTTAGAGATTTATTCTTTGTTTTTCTTTTGAGACAGTGTCTTGCTCTGTTACCCAAGCAATGGCATGCTCATGGCTTACTGCAGCCTTGACCTCCCAGACTCAGGCAATCCTCCCACCTCAGCCTCCCTAGTAACTGGGACTACAGGCATGCACCACCACACCCAGATAATTTGTGTATTTTTTTGTAGAAACAGGGTTTCACTGTGTTGCTTGAACTCCTGGGCTTAAGTGATCCACCTGCCTTGACCTCCCAAAGTGTTGGGATTACAGGCATCAGCCACCATACCCAGCATTAGAGATTTATTCTGATAAGTGTATACACATGGTTTTATAATTACACGTACATAGACATATAGATACACGTATATGTTTTAGAGCAAATGTTTAGCTTATGGCTCTTCATGCAAAATGTTCTGTTGAGCACCACTGCAGTCCAAGGAAAAAAACAGATGGTTGGTTCACTTTACACAACCAAGCCTAAAACCCTACCATTTACCAACCAAAATTGTAGGCACTGTGCTTAAGAAAGAATGATCAATGTTTCTAAGTCAACCCAAGCCTCAACTGTCCCACCTAAACAGTTGCCAAGACTTGATATGATTGTTCACCTGTGAACTCTGCCTCAGTCTTCCTTGACTCCCCTTTCTAGCCTGGGAGCGGATATTTCTTGTTTTTTTGTTTTGTTTTGTTTTCTTTCATAATTATCATTTTTTAAGACAGAGTCTCACTCTGTTTCCTGGGCTGCAGTGCAATCTGACTCGAGTGCACGATCTCGGCTCACTGCAACCTTCGCCTCTTGGGTTCAAGTGATCCTCCTACCTCAGCCTCCCAAGTAGCTGGGACTACAGGTGCCCAGCACCATGCCTGGCTAATTTTTGCATTTTTAGTAGAGACAGTGTTTTGCCATGTTAGCCAGGTTGGTCTCGAACTCTTGACCCCAGGTGATCCACCCGCCTTGGCCTCCCAAAGTGTTGGGATTACAGGCATGGGCCATCATGCCTGGCCTCCTGTTTTTTATTTTTCATTCTTTTTTTAAACAAAGATAGGGTCTTTCTACATTGCCTAGGCTAGTCTCGAACTCCTGGCCTCAAGCGATGCTCTCATCTCAGCCTCCAAAAGTGTGGAATTACAGGGGTGAGCCACTGTGCCCAGCCAAGTGTTTCATGTTCTGATGGATTAAATATGTGTCCTATGGGAGATGGGCCATATGAAACCCGAAAGGACCACACAGTGTTCATACAGTCACTCTGCAAATTAGCCTCACAGCTGTCATGGTGTGAAATGACGGGGTAGGACACCCCCTCGACTTCGTTTACTATAGGGGACACCATTTGGCCGCAGAGATCGGTGGCAGGGATAGCCTTTGTAGTTATTAGATTCTGTTACCTTAGGTCTCTGGGTCCAGAAAGTTGTGAATGGAGATTCCCTGTAGACATTGGAAATTATTACCCAAAAAGTCCCACCTCTGAATAGCCCAGAGGTGCGTACATCAAAGGAGGCCACTGTTTGTTTGTTTTTCTTGGCCAAGTGGGAGGAGGAATGCTGGAGAGCTCAGAACATTCCCAGAGAAAATGAGGGCTCTGGCTTGATATGTTTCTCCCAATTCCTTTCTGAGTGAATTCCACGGCCGATAAACTGGCTCAGGCACAACTGTTCACAGCTGCATGTAGGATGTTGCAGGGGACACAATGGCTGCTGTGTGTGCAGGAGGACAAACAGTCCCACACAGGCCTGAGCCTGAGGAACAATGAGCGGCAAACGGCCTTCAATACAATGCATTCATTTCCTGTAATAACATTGGGCTAAATGCGGCCTGGGAGGCCAGTTCCACCTGACCGAGAGACACTCCGCTTCATGCCATCATTTTTAGAGGCCCGCTGTTCATGGAGAAAGACACATATATAAAGGAGAGAGATGGCAAGCGGTTGAGGGTTTTTTTTCCCCCTCCTGCAAAGCAAGATATAATTAAAACCATATATATTTTTAATGCCCAGATAAAACAGTGTGGTAAAAATACTGTCGAAGTGTTAGAAGCTATTTCAATTTTAAGTCTTTCTGACACTAACTGCTCGTGATTCACCATCGCTGCTAAAAATACTGTCAGGCGGCACCTGGGCTTCTCTGCTTGCCAGCAGGTAGACTGGCTTCCTGTCCTGCCAGAGCTTCCATCCTCATGTGGGTAAAAGTCCTACTGGGAATTGGCTTGAGAGCCTATAATAGTAATAATAATTGGCCAGGTGCGGTGGCTCATGCCTGTAATCCCAGCACTTTGGGAGGCCAAGGTGGGCAGATCACCTGAGGTCAGGTGTTCGAGACCAGCCTGGCCAACATGGTGAAACCCTGTCTCTATTAAAAATACAAAAAATTCGCCAGGCATTGTGGTGGGCGCTTGTAATCCCAGCTACTTGGGAGGCTAAGCCAGGAGGATTAACTGAACCTGGGAGGCGGAGTTGCCAAGTTTGCGCCATTGCACTCCAGCCTGGGCAACAGAGCAAGACTTTCTCATAAAAAATAATAATTAATAAAGCCACTAATAAAGCCCTAATAATAATCAAGATGATGATGATAGCTAACATCTACTGAGTGCTTACTAAGTAGCCAGTCTGGGTCTAATTGCCTGAATCCTCACAAGAACCATATGAGGTGTGGACCATTATTCATCTCAGGTGAGAAACCGAGGCACTGAGAGATTAAGCAACTTGCCCAAGCTCACAGCTATTCATCCTTTTCAATATATACCCAGGGGCCGGGCGCAATGACTCACACGTGTAGTCTCAGCACTTTGCAGGGCCAAGGTGGGTGGACTGCCTGAGGTCAGGAGTTTGAGACCAGCCTGGGCAATGTGGTAAAAATCATGTTGGTTTAAGAGCCAATAGTAATAATAATTAATAAAGGCCTAATAATAGTAAAGACGATGATGATAGCTAACATCTACTTAGCATTCTACTGGACCACAATTGGGTACCACCATGCCCAGCTAATTTTTAAATTTTTTATAGAGATGTGGGTCTTGCTATGTTGCTCAGGCTGGTCTCGAACTCCTTACTCAAGTGATCTTCTTGTCTTGGCCTCCCGAAGTGCTGGGATTATAGGCATGAGTCTCTGTGCTTGGTCTTTCTCCTCATTTTAGAATTGAGAGGCACGTGGGCAGGAGTGAAGTGTCCCAGCTAATACCACTTAGGTAGTTCAAGACAGAGCCAGGACTAAAATGAAAGTCTGCTCTTTCTACCTGTATAAAAGAACAAACACAGTTAGAGCCACGTATTACATACTTACTGAAAACTGAATTAATTAATATCTGTACTAATAAGTATCCTGGCAGGGATTTGATAGGAAAGAAATAGAAGATATGATTTTATGATTTCTACCATCCCAAGACTTGTGATTTTTCTGAGGACACACAGGATGCATAAATACAAGCCTTGATGGACAGAATCTTACCTCGGCAATCCAGCACATATGCAAGAACAGAGGGAATGTGACTTCCGGGATCACCTGGTTAGGATGGTGATAACTCAGGAGGAGATAAATGGGAGGGGTATGAATTGGTGCAGAGAAAGTAAAAAGCATTTGTGAGATGAAGTAGCAAACAGAAGCCATATCTGCTCATTTCTGCTTGCCAGCATAATGTCACCAAGCACCTGGCTCTGTGGTGACGTGCAGATCTCTGGAGGGATGCTTTGAAGACGAAACAGGACAAAGCATGTGGCGCTCTGTGTCTCTTACTTGAGTCACCATATTCCTTAAAAGATAAATGACCCTTGTTCTTGTCTTTCCTTAAACATAAGATAACTTTTTTTTTTTTTTTTTTTTCATTTTGAGACAGAGTCTTGCTCTGTCGCCCAGGCTGGAGTACAGTAGTGTGATCTCGGCTCACTGCAACCTCTGCCTCCTGGGTTCAAGCGATTCTTCTGCCTCAGCCTCCTGAGTACCTGGGATTATAGGCACATGTCACCACACCCAGCTAATTTTTTTGGTATTTTAATAGAGACGGGGGTGTCACCATGTTGGCCAGTCTGGTCTCGAACTCCTGACCTTAAGTGTTCCACTCACCTGGGCCTCCCAAAGTGCTGGGATTACAGGCCACTGTGACCAGCCAACATAAGATAACTTCTGATGAGGTTAGTGACTATGCTTTTGTAATCTATAACTAGATGGACTCATGCCGCAACCTTGATGTGATTCTGCTTCAAAGTAACTACTTCTATTAGCAAACACCGCAATGATTTTTGCACCAATATAATAACTTTTGAGTATGTTGGATACAATCTGTCATCATAAACCTCCCCCACCTGTACATAAAAACACTGGCTGGGAGATTTCTGACAAAATCTCCTCTCTGAAAGACTCCTCCCGAGCTATAGGCCTCAGATCATAGTCCTCAGTAAGACTTCTGAATTAAACTAACTTTAATTCATTAAAAACTTGTTTTTTTTTTTTTTTTTTTTTTGTCCACACATTCAATGTGGAAATACCATTTGTGTAGAAGGACAAAGAAGCCATGAGTGAAAGCCAGGAGCACA
Organism: Piliocolobus tephrosceles; assembly: GCF_002776525.5. Lineage (NCBI taxonomy): Eukaryota > Metazoa > Chordata > Mammalia > Primates > Cercopithecidae > Piliocolobus > Piliocolobus tephrosceles. Next base: position 106,533,667 of record NC_045442.1, on the reverse strand, counting down.
GTAGCAAACAGATTTGTTTGGCTGGCACAGAGACGACGTATCAAGTCATAAGAAAGGACTTCATAAACAGCAACCAACTTTAAAAATATTCCTGTCATACCTTGAGGTAGCTAGCTGTTTGACATTTGAGACACAGAGGCAGGGCACGATGGCTCACGCCTGTAATCTCAGCTTTTTGGGAGGCTGAGGTGGGAGCGTCCTGAGTCCAGGAGTTTGCAAACAACCTGAACAACATAGCGAGACCCCATCTTTACTAAAAATAAACCAAATTAGCCAGGCGTGGTGGCATACACCTGTAGTCCCAGCTACTCGGGGGGCTGAGGTGGGAGGATTGCCTGAACCTAGGAAGTCAAGGCTATAATTAGCTATGATTATGCCACTGCACTCCAGCTTGGGTGGCAGAGTGAGACCATGTCTCAGAAAAACAAAAAGCCTGGGTGTGGATCACACCTGTAATCTCAGCACTTTGGGAGGCAGAGACAGGTAGATCACTTGAGGTCAGGAGTTCAAGATCAGCCTGGTCAACTTGGTGAAACCCCGTCTCTACTAAAAGTACAAAAATTAGCTGGGTGTGGTGGTGCACACCTGTAGTTCCAGCTACTTGGGAGGCTGAGGCAGGAGAATCACTTGAACCTGGGAGGCGGAGATTGCAGTGAGCAGAGATTGCGCCATTGCACTCCAGCCTGGGTGACAGAGTGAGACGGTCTCAAAACAACAACAACAAAAACCATCGACATTTGAGACACTGAAGACTGCCATAGTTTGATAGCTAAAGGACAAACCCAGTTATAGGCAAAACAGTGAAATGACCTGTGTGGTTTCCCAGCAGGCCACATTAGCAACCATTAGTGATCTCAATGGTGCTAACCGAGCTACATAAATCAGTCAAGAACAGTGATGGAGCTTTGTACTGTAGTCCAGGTGTGGTGCTGGGCTCTGGTATAGGATGAAAAAGATGGACCCAGTCCTGCTCTGAGTGTGTGCTCTTTATAGGTGCATTTTATCATAACAGTTCCAGCAAGAAATCAGCTCTCTTTATGTCATTGAAAAGTAGGGAAGTGTAGCAGTTCTCAGGAGCAGTACATAATCAATACGTGTTTCATGGCTGTTTAAATGAGTATATAAAATTGCCGCGCTCATTCTGTTCCGTCACTGACTCATGCAGTGAAATGGGCATCTTAACCACAGCTTAGAGGGAGCTGAAGACAGCAGGGAGGACTCAGGCCATCCAGCCTGGGATACCCTGCCTCCACATTTCTGTACGAAGAGCTGGTCAACTTGAGAATCAGTCTGTGAGAGACCTAGTCATTACAACACACAAGATTTCCTTCCTTCTCCCCCTCCCTCCATCTCTCTCTCTTCCTTCCTTCCTTCCTTCCTTTCTTTCTTTTTCTTTCTCTCTTTCTCTCTTTTTTCTTTCTTTCTCTTTTTCTTTCTTCCTTCCTTCTTTCCTTCGTTCTTTCTTTTTCCTTTTTTTGAGATAAGGTCTTGTTTTATAGCCCAGGCTGGAGTGCAGCGGTGGAATCATGGTTCATTGTGGCCACAAACTCCTGAGCTCATGTGACCCTCCTGCCTCAGCTTCCCAAGTAGCTGAGACTACAGATGCATGCCACCATACCAGGTTTTTTGCTGTTGTTGTTGTTTAGATATGGGGCCTTGCTACATTGTACAGGCTGAACACAAGGTTTTCCGAACAAGCTTCAGACTAGAATCAGAGGGCTCTGGGCAAGTGGAGAGGGCGTACAGGGAGGGTCAGGAGAAAGTCGGTTTGGTTCTGATCAGTGAATGATTAATCAATTTTGGTTTTGCCGAGTTATTTAACCTTTCTGAGCCTCAGTTTACTTATCTGGAATATGGGGAAAATACAGAGCAGGCTCTGGAGGCAGACAAGCTAAAATTTTCATCACCTTTAGCAATTTGGCCCTGAGAAACTACTTTCAGCTTCCCTTCGCCTGTTTCCACTTGTGTAAAATGAGGGTGATTATGATCTATCTCAGAGCTACAAGAATGAAATACGGTAATACATGTTAAGTGGTTAAGACTGTGTCTGGTTCACAGTGTTTAATAAATGTCAGCAATGTGTATATTAGGATGGGTCTGAGGATTGGAGAAATGGATGCAAAGCACTTAACATCCTGCCTGACACACAATGGGTGGCTGATAAGCATTCGCTATCATGCGACTTGGAGCAACCCGATAAATATTTGTTAAACAAATGCCCACAGGAGCAACGTGTCTTTTCATCTTTGACTCTCTGCCACTTAGAAGTGTTAGTTTCTAATTGCCAGTGTAACAAAATAGCACACATTTAGTGACTGAAAACAACACACATTTATTATGACAGCTCTGGAAGTCAGAAATCCAAAACAGCCTTCATTAGGCTAAAGTCGAAGTGTCAGCAGAACTGCTTTCCTTTTAGAGGTTGCAGGGGAGACCCTTTCCCTGCTTTTTCCAGGTTCCAGAGACTTCTTACACTTGTTGGCTCTTGTCCTCTTCCTCCGTCTTCACAGCCGGCAGTGAAGCATCTTCGAATTTCTGTCTGTGACTCTGACCTCACTTCTGCCATCCCATCTCCTTCTCTGAGTCTAACTCTTCTCCTTCTCTCTATTTATTTATTTATTTTTTGAGATGGAGTTTCATTCTTGTTGCCCAGGCTGGAGTGCAATGGCACGATCTCGGCTCACTGCAACCTCTGCCTTCCCGGGTTGAAGCGATTCTCCTGCCTCAGCCTCCTGTGTAGCTGGGATTACAGGAATGTGCCACCACACCCAGCTTCCTCCTTCTCTTATAAGGAGGTTACACTGGAGTCACCCAGCTAATCAAGGATAATCTCTCCATCTCAAGATCCTTAACTTAATTGTACATCTGGAAAGTTCATTTTGCCAGGTTAGGCAACATAGTCACAGATTCTAAGGATGAGGATGTGGAAGTCTTTGGGGAGCCACAATATCATCACCACAGAAGGAGTGAATGAATGATGTGCTGCACACAAGCATGGCCTTCCGGAGCCTCTGTTCACCACCTGACCTTGTCCAGTTTGTCTCATGCTGAACAAGTCTGCCCTGGACCTTATGTAAATTCTAAGGACATTTGACTTGGCAACAGGCCTTTCTAAATGCTAGCATTTTAACAGCCTTGCCTCAGAGAAAAAGGCAGTTTGTGATGAAAATAACCATCTCAGGCTATTTTTTTTTTTTTAAGAGACAGAATCTGCTCTGTCACCCAGGCTGGAGCGCAGTGGCGTGATCATAGCTCACTGCAGCCTTGAACTCCTGGGCTCAAGTGATCCTCCCATCTCAGCTTCCTGAGCAGCTGGGATTACAGGTGTGTGCCACCATGCCCAGCTAATTTTTTAAATTTATTTTTTACTTTTTTTGTGGAGACAGATTCTCACTATGTTGCCCAGGCTGGTCTTGAACCCCTGGCTTCAAGCAATCCTCCTGTCTTGGTCTCCAAAAGCACTGGGATTATAGGCATGAGCCACCGTGACCAGATCAGGCTATTTCTTGATTTCTACTTCTTTGTCCCAAGTTAATTATAAGCATCTCATTTGCTATTGATGATACATTTATCTTTGTAGTATTAGCTAATTAATTATTCATCATAGTTATGCTGAGGAGGAGGCCTGTTTATCTCTCTTAGTTTCTTAGTTTCTTAGGCCTGGAAAGGATCCACTGAGCCTGGAATTATGGCTCAATGTTGTAGCCATCAGAATTACTTGAGTTCTCAGTATTGGCTTCAATCTTTTACTTCTTTGCCTCTAATTGGAAAATAAGGGTGGAACATGGTAGGTCTTAATTGTTGACATCACTGAGTAGAGTTATGATGAGATTAAAACTCTCTCTGATCCCCCGTCTGTGGCCACACTTTCTTTACTGGTGCCTGACTTGAAAGATACTATATAAAGTGTTCATGAACTTGGGACACTAAACAAATACATCTTTGATGGTTTCTTCCCTCAGTGTAGAAATGATTTACCAAGTTATTCTGGCTTCCAGATTAAAAACTGGAACTTCTGGCTGGGTGTCGTGGCTCACACCCAAAATCTTGTCCTCTTTGGAAGGCCAAGGTAGGAGGATTGCTTGAGCCCAGGAGTTTGAGACCAGCCTGGGCAACACAGTGAGACCCCGTCTCTACTAAAAAACAATGAGCTGGGGACTGTGACGCATGCCTGTTGTCCCAGCTACTTGAGAGGCTGAGGTGGGAGAACTGCTCGAACCCTGGAGGTGGAGATTACAGTGAGTCATGATTGTGCCGCTAATTCCAGCGACAGAGTAACACCCTGTCTCAGAAAAAAATCCCCAAGAACAAAAAACAAAAACCCAAAAGCAAAAACTGAAACTTTTTTTTTCTTTTCTTTTTTTAAAGTAGAGATGGGGTTTTGCCGCAGCTGGTCTCCAACTCCCACTCAGGAAGTCCTCCTACCTTGGCCTCCCAAAGTGCTGGGATTACAGGTGTGAGCCACCGTGCCTGGCCATAAAACTGGAACTTCTTTAAAAAATGTTTATTGTAATCAGATCAGAAAATGGTTGCCAAAATAATTTGTACTTAAAAAAAACAGTCATCTGTTCAAATTAGCGCAGCTCCACAACTATTTTAACCATAGATTTGATAAAGGTGACTTTAAAAACTAAAATTTTGTACCCTGATAAAAAAAAAACCAAGGTTCTGACAAATATTACCTGGCCACAGAAACATGCAGTTATTTCTTAAAGTATGTTGTGACTTTAAGCAACGACTGAGATGAAAGAGAAGGTATCCAGAGATGAATGATTTAAAAAATGTAAGCACTAAGTATTTACATGTAGCTATTTATGTATTTTATATGTGTGTTGATTAATGCTATTTGGTAAGAACTGCACATATAGTGTCTCATTTAATTCTCAAAACAACACTATGAGGTAGGTATTATGTCTGTTTGATGGAAGTTTAGAGAGGTTAAACCACTCGTCCATGGTTGAAAATTAGTCAATTTTCAGGCTGGGCAACATGGTGAGACCTCGTCTCTACCAAAAGTAAAAAAATTTAGCTGGGCATAAGCGGCATGTGCCTGACTATCTGCAAAACCTATGCTTTTAACCTCCTCCTTCCAGTATTATACCGGGACAGCTAGCAGAAGTGGGTTAGCTTAAGGCCTGCATTTTAAGTTTGAGTTCCGGAGAGGTAAAATGATGCGTTGATAACATAGACAGTAAGAGGCTGGATGAAACTGCAAGGTGATTTCTAGTAAATTTGCTCCCATTTGTTTCTAAGGAACATGAAAGAAACTTCTTTCTCTGTTAGCTTTTACAGTTTAGGAAGTAAATGTGCAGTCGGAGTCGCTCTAGGGTTGCTGGGGGTTAGAAGAAAATGCCTTTGTCTGAGTCAGACACGCTAGAGGGAGGTAGATGGGATATCACCTTGGAGCTGAAAGGTTGACCTGCCCCCATTAGTCACGACTGTCAAGCTTGGACTTGAGCAGCAGTGGCTCATAGAGACAGGGCACAAAGCCAGAAGCAGATTGGAAATGCCAAGGGCCCGTGGCTGTGGGATCAGCTCAGGCCCCGAAGTCAGGTGAGCAGGCAGGAGTGTCCATGGGCCAAGGCAAAAGGGATGGAAACCAGCCAGCCAGTCAGGATGCCCTGAGGCACCAGCCCCTGCTCCCAGCAGGCCCAGGCTGGAGGCCTTGTATATTTCGGCTGCTCCAATAGTAGCCTATCCTGCGGTCTGAATAGGGGAGCCTTAGACCAGAGCTGGGTCACAGGGGTGAGTGTTCAAGGCCAGGGTAGATTTCTTGTGAGCAAGCACGTGCCAGCACCTCCATGGGTACTTTCGGAAATACCACACTTGAAAGATGGCTGGTTTGTTTATTTCCATAAATAATGCAAGAATCTGTGGTGTAATTTTTAAAAACATGCCTCATTATATATCCAGTAATTAGTTGATGGTCAGGATCATCATTTTAGCTGGGTTCTTACAGTCCCAGCTACTCAAGAGGCTGAGGCAGGAGGATTGCTTGAGACCAGGAGTTCGAGGCTGTGATTGTGCTTGTGAATAGCTATTGCATTCAAGCCTGGGCAACATAGCAAGACCCATCTCTTAAAAAAGATCATCATTCAATTTAAGTCTAGAGTCATTTTTGAGATACTTCACAATTTTTAAAGGGCTAATATCTCAGATATTAGAGGGTCATACTAAATAGACATGCACTGTACTGTAAAGGGCCACTGCCTAGTATATCTTAAATAATAAATATTTGTCAAATGAATGAATGAACCTGAACTGACACAAACAGAAAGTCTAGGCCAGGTAAGATGCCTCATGACTATAGTCCCAGCACTTTGGGAGGCTGAGGTGGGAGGATCACTTGAGGCCAGGAGTTTGAGACTATCCTGGGCAACATAGTGAGACCCTGTCTCTACAAAAAATTAAGAAATTCGCCAGTATGGTGGCCTGGGCCTATAGTCCCAGCTACTTGGCTACTCGAGAGGCTGAAGTGAGAAGATGGCTTGAGTCCATGAGTTTGAGGCTCCAGTGAGCCATGATTGCACCACTGCACTCCAACCTGCTAGGTGACAGAGCAAGACCCCATCCCTTAGCAAAAAGAAAAAAAGAATCTATCCAGTAGTCCACCTTAGCTGCAAAGGATGCATTTCAAGACTATCTCAGTGGATGCCTGAAACCTCGGATAGTACCGAATCCTGTATATATTGTGCTTTTCCCTATACATAGATAATTATGATAAAGTTTATAAATTAGGCACATATGAGATGAACAGGAATAACTAAATGTAGGGCAATTATAACACTATGCCAGTATCACTACTTTTGCACTTTGAGGCAATTATTCAGTACAGTGAGGGTGACTTGAACACATAGTTGATCTGATAACTGAGATGACGTGGCTACTGAGTAAGTCAGGGACAGGTGACATCTGTAACTCAGGATATGCTAGACAAAGGGGTGATTCACCTCTCAGGAGGGATGGAGCAGGGTAGTGCAAGATCTCACCACACTACTCAAAACAGCATGCAATTAAAAACTTCATTGTTGATGTCTAAAATGTTCTGTTTAATATTTTTGGATCACAGTTGACTGCGGGTAATGAAAGCTGCAAAAAGCAAAACCACGGATCAGAGGGGACAATGCTGCTTTCTGGAACTCTGTAAGGAGACCGACATAAACCCAAGAAACTAGGAACTAGTACATCATGACATACTTTTTCTATGTGGGAAGTGGAGAAACCATCCCCTTCTCCACAAAAATGACACTTAGGAAAGAGACCCCAGGAAGGGTAGCAAGTGGAGTGAGGGCAGAAAATAACTGATGAAGGACAATTTCAGCCTTCCTGCCTCCAACCTTCTCACAGACTCCAGTGCAGAAGAGAATGTACTTAGCTTCCTAAATCTGTGTGTACCACTAACAGGTTAAGAAATGAGTTAAATGCCAGATTTTTAAGTGTTGCACGTGGGAGCATCTGAAACAGAGACTTTAGTCACTTTGCCTCTGCCTTAAACACCCACACAACAGAAATGTATCACAGCATTGGCTGAGCAAGAGGGAAGAGCAGAGAAACAAGAATACTAGAAGTTACTCTGTTTTTTATACAGGTCATGCCTTCCTGATCTGAAAGCCTGAAATGCTCCAAAATACAGAACTATTTGAGCTCTGACATGACTCCACAAGTGGAAAATTCCACACATAAATACTTAATACAAACTTTGTTTCGTGCACAAAAAAGTATGCAAAATATTGTATAAAATTACCTTCAGATTATGTGTGTAAGGTGCACATAAAATATAAATGGATTTTGTATTTTGCCTTGGGTCCCATCTCATTGTGTATATGCAGATCTCATTACACACACAAAATCACAAACACTTCTGGTTCCAAGCATTTCACATGAAGAATATTCAGCCTGTACCACATATGTATCCCCTTCTTTCCAAGTGCTTTCCTCTTAATCCAAAACGAATCTTCCACCTCATTTGATGAGAATTAGTAGTTCCCCCGGTGATCGTAGGTATGAGCTAATTGCAATTTTCAATACCCTTTTAAGAAATACAGTGCTTAATTCCTTTCGAATTTCAATTTAAAAATTCTTCTGCCTGAAAACTGGAAACTTCTAAAACCCAATCAATGGCCAGGCACAGTGGTTCACATCTGTAATCCCAGCACTTTGGGAGGTTGAGGCAGGCGGATCACTTGAGTCCAGGAGTTCGAGACCAGCCTGGCCATCATGGTGAAACCCTGTCTCTACTAAAAATACAACAGTTAGCTGGGTGTGGTGGCGGGTGCCTGTAATCTCAGCTACTTGGGAGGCTGACATGGGAGATTCGCTTGAACCCAGGAGGCAGAGGCCGCAGTGAGCCAAGATCACAGCACTGCACTCCAGCCTATGCGACAGAGCCAGACTCTGTCTCAAAACAAAACAAAACAAAACAAAAAACCCAATCAAGTTTGACAGGGTAAATTATTTAATACCTATGGAGTTTAGTAAAGAAAACATGGATGCATGTGCTATTTTTAAGATACTATGAGACAACAGGTTTCCATTCCTTTCTCACCACAATGGGAAATGTTTAAGTCAAATAAACTTTGGGAATGAAAAGCCTCTCTGAGCAAATAGTAATTTCTTACATATTTATATACTTATAATTGTGGTAAAAAACACAGAACATAAAGTGTATCATCTTAACTACCTTTACGTGTACCATTCAGTAGTGTTAAGTATTTCACATTGCTGTGCAACGGATCTCTAGAACTTTTTCATGTTGCAAAACTGAAACTCTATACCACGGGTATCCAATCTTTGGACTTCCCTGGGCTACATTGGAAGAAGAAAAATTATCCTGGGCCACACACAAAATACACTAACACAAACTACAGCTGATGAGCTAAAGAAAAAATTATATACCAAAAAAACTCATCGTGTTTTAAGAAGGTTTGCAAATCTGTGTTGGGCCGCATGTGGCTCGTAGGGCCACAGGTTGTACAAGCTTGCTCCGTACCCATTGAAAAACTGATTTCCTCCTCCTCTTCTGCCAGCCCCTGGCAACTGCCATTCTGTTTTCTGGTTTCTATGAGTTTACCTACTACTTATAAGAGTGGAACCACATAGTATTTGTCTTTTTGTGACTGTCTTATTTCACTTAGCATAACGTCCTCAGGGTTCCTCCACATTGTACTATGTGACAGGATTTCCTTCCTGTTTGAGGCTGAATAATACTCCACTGTATGTATATACCACATTTGGCTTATCCAATCATCCGTGGATAGACAACTGGATTGCACCCGCCTCTTGGCTCTTGTGGATAGTGCTGCTATGAACATAGATGTGTGAGGAAATAGTGATTTCTTATACTGAGACAGTACTGTGTTATAGAGAAGAATGAGTGTATTTAAGTTCTTAGTGAGGGGTAAAAATGGGGGAGGAAAGATACTGGTGACCCTTTGAAACATTAGCAACTTTTGAAACTATGCCAAGACCTCAAAGAATTTTGCTGGAAACTTTTCAAGTGTATATGATTTCTCTTCAGAAGATATTGTTTTAAACCAAATTGTTTTTCTTGGGCTTAATGACAGGATTTAGTCTTTAATGAAATGTTCTGGAATGAAGGTTGAAAGAGGAAGTAGAAATATTACACTTATTAAAACCCTCCAAACTATCAAATATCCAAGTGAACCCCTTCCATTTATTAGAAAGCTAAAATAGTTTCAAGCAAAGATAAGTATAAATAGCTTTTGTTGAACACCTTATTTAGAATCATTATTAATTATTATCAATTGATAATCTTCCTATATGAGATGTCAATATCTCTTTTCTAAAATTCCATTTTAATGCTTTTAAGTATTTGGAGCCAATTATTATCTTGTCAGTCAGTTTGATTGTAGTGTATTTTTTTTAACTCTTGGGGTATTTTTTCCCAGCAAAATAGGAATGCAAACACCTGAAGAATAAGTGGCTCGAATGAACATTATTCTTTTTTTTTTTTTTTTAATTTACTTTAAATTCTGGGATACATGTGCAGAACATACAAGTTTGTTACATAGGTGTATATGTGTCATGGTGGTTTGCTGCACCTATCAACCCATCACCTAGGTTTCAAGCCCCCACATGCATTAGGCATTTGTCCTAATGCTCTCCCTCCCCTTGCCCCGCAACCCGTGACAGGCCCTGGTATGTGATGTTCCCCTCCCTGTGTCCATGTGTTCTCATGAACATTTTTCTTTCTCTGTCTGGAGAAGCAACAGTAAAAAAATTTTAAAGGACTCTAAGTGTGTATAATTCCTTTGTAGACAACAGGTTTATTTTTCCCCACTTCCATTTTAAAGATAAATAAAAAAACTAAAGTAAGAACATCAAGAAAATGCAGGGACATGTTTCAGGAATCTTTAGTAGTGTGAATATTATGCATAGTTTATCTCTGTCTGAAGGACGGTGAGTCAGAAAGGATGTGAAAAACATCTGGTTAGAAAAAAATAGTGTATCTAGAGATACATTTTGCAATCTCGGATCCTTATCTTCTTTTTAGTGGTTATCAAAGACTACAAAGATTTCATAATATCAAACACCCTAAAAGAAAGAACAGCCTGCATGTGAAGTGCATAAGATTGATGTCTTGTTTCTTATTTGTTCACATTTATTTTTAGTTTTCTTTTTTTTGAGGTTGGACAAACTCAAAACAAATTAATAAAAGAGACTTAGGAACTAATCATTGTAAAAGTTTATGGTGCAATATTAGACCAAATTCCTGCACATGTTTGTCTCTAGGAAAAAAATTAAGATGCCAATGTTAGACTACATGAAGCGAGCAATAACTCAGGGAAAGATGGAAGGCTGCCCATTGTAGAAACATGCTGTCCAGAAAAATCACCGATTGTAAAGAACATCCTCTCTCCTTATATAAGCTACCAGATGTTGTTGAATTGAATTGAGAAAAGAAAAAAAGAAAAAGCTTATGAGTCATCGGGTGCAACCACAGTTGAGCAAAGTTTAGCAGCCTTTTTGATTAAAGCATGTCGTGGTATGTGTAATAAACAACGTTACAAAATGAGAAAACATTGATTCTCTACCAAACAGAACTTAGGTATTCAAAACATGATTTGAGCCATAGATTAGAATGATATTGGAAATGGATGACATTTAAGTGAACATACACTTAACAGTGGTCACATACATAGTGTATGATAAAAAACAAAACTGTCTTAGGGCCAATAAATATGACATGCCTTGGGAGACATTTTACTTTTGATAATCCTAAAGATCACTTTGTTTATCAAGTGTGTATGAACATGGAGAAGTTCATCAGTATTTAGTGTATTTTAAACACTAGAGAAAAATACTTTCAACTCTTGCCCATTTCGAAATTTTTATTTTTATTTTTTGAGATGGAGTCTCGCTCTGTCGCCCAGGCTGGAGTGCAGTGGCGCCATCTCAGCTCACTGCAAGCTCCGTCTCCCGGGTTCACGCCATTCTCCTGCCTCAGCCTCCTGAGTAGCTGGGACTATAGCTGCCCGTCACCATGTCCGGCTGATTTTTTTGGTATTTTTAGTAGAGATGGGGTTTCATGGTGTTAGCCAGGATGGTCTCAATCTTCTGACCTCGTGATCCACCCGCCTCGGCCTCCCAAAGTGCTGGGATTACAGGCGTGAGCCACCATCGCACCCAGCAGAAAATCTTAATAGCTTAATATAGCTGAAATGACTTTGGAAAGTCTAGATCATCACTTCTATCATCCCTCCTACTTCCCCTCTGGACCCCAAGACACATTTCAGAGAGATCTTTTTTTTTTTTTTTTGGAGACAGAGTCTCACTCTGTCGCTCAGGCTGGAGTGCAGTGGTGCAGTCTGGGCTCACTGCAAGCTCCGCCTCCCAGGATGACGCCATTCTCCTGCCTCAGCCTCCTGAGTTTAGCTGGGATTATAGGCGCCCACCACCACACCTGGCTAATTTTTTTGTATTTTTAGTAGAGACGGGGTTTCACCATGTTACCAGGATGGTCTTGATCTCCTGACCTCGTGATCCGCCCGCCTCGGCCTCCCAAAGTGCTGGAATTACAGGCGTGAGTCACCCAACCCAGCTGAAATCTATTATTTTTAAGAAGTTGAAGTGTAGACCGGACAGAGAATTGACAAAAATGTTCTTTTTTTTTTTTTTTTTGAGACGTAATTTGGTTCTTGTTGCCCAGGCTGGAGTACAATGGTGTGGTCTCGGCTCACTGCAACCTGAACGTCCAGGGTTCAAGTGATTTTCCTGCCTCAGCCTCCCAAGTAGCTAGGATTACAGGCGTGTGCCACCGCACTAGGCTAATTTTTTTTGTATTTTTATTACAGACAGGGTTTCACCATGTTGGCCAGGCTGGTCTTGAACTCCTGACTTCAAGTGATCCACCTGCCTCTGCCTCGCAAACTGCTGGGATTACAGGCATGAGCCATGGCGCCCGGTTGAGAAAAACGTTCTTACATCAGAATAAATCCAGGTGGTGGCTTCTGTTTCTTTCTAATGGGCAGCAGGAACTCTTCGACTTGATTTTCAAGAATGGGGTTCAGCCTTTCACCTCCTAACATTGCAGTTTAACTCTAACACCTCAACTCTACCCCATTCCTAGATTTTTCTCTAAGTTCTTTTCTTCTTTCTTTGGAATTTTACTTCTTTACAATTTTTTGCTTTCTCCTTATCCACTACTTTTTTTTTTTTTTTTTTTTTAATGTGTTATTCCCAGAACTAATGCTGGTACTCTAGAAAGTCAAAGTAGTCCTTAGATCAATGGGACAAAATAACTTTTTTTTTTTTTTTTTGGACGGAGTTTCACTCTTGTTGCCCAGGTTGGTGTGCTGGAGTGCAGTGGTGCAATCTCGGCTCAGTGCAATCTCCGCCTCCCGGGTTTAAGTGATTCTCCTGCCTCAGCCTCCCGAGTGGCTGGGATTACAGGCCCCGCCACCATGCCCAGCTAATTTTGGATTTTTAGTAGAGACCGGATTTTACCATGTTGGTCAGGCTGGTCTTGAACTCTTGACCTTAGGTGATCCGAACACCTCGGCTTCCCAGAGTGCTGTCACCACGCCCAGCCGACAAAATAGCTTTGTTAGCTCCACTTCATTCAATCGACATTTAGCAAATGCCTATTGTGTCCTACCCTTGTGCACACACCGGAGACAAAGAGGAAACAAGATAGTTCCCACTCTTTCTATCATTTTTGCAGTTGTCTCCAAAGGCGGATGTTCATATCTCTAGATGGGTTCACATGATTCATGAGAGTGAGCAGAAAGTACGAAAACTTCTTTTTATGTTTCTTCTTTTAAATCTAAAAACAAGAAAGTAAGCCCTATTAACATTTAACATGTGGACTGCAATGAAGCCCTCCCTTGGCCCATATGTCAGATGTCACATGTCAGGTACCGTAATTAAAATAGCCTAAGGGAAGACAAGAGATCCTATAATGTCAAAGGGGTGACCGTCCAATAGGCATGTTGTACGTAATATATTTCTTTATTCTCTTTTGTTTTTTGAGAGAGAATCTCGCTCTGTTGACTGGGCTGGATTGCAGTGGCGTGATCTCGGCTCACTGTAGACTCTGCCTTCTGGGTTCAAGCAATTCTGCCTCAGCTTCCCAAGTAGCTGGGATTATGGGTGCTGGCCACCATGTCCGGCTAATTTTTATTTTTATTTTTGTTTTTGGTACTTTTAGTAGACACTGGCTTTCTCCATGTTGGCCAGGTTGGTCTCAAACTCCTGACCTCAAGTGATCCACCCGTCTCGGCCTCCCAAAGTGCTGGGATTACAGGCGTGAGTCAGCGCACCCGGACTTTCTGATAAATGATATGGGATTGTATTATCTAGTTTTATTTCCTCAAATAGGCTTATTGAGGTATAATGAATATGCAATAAACTGCCTATATTTAAAGTATACGACTTGATCAGTTATAACATATGTAACATACTCACGAAACCATCACTGAAATAGAGATAATTAACACTGACAATAGTTTCCTGGTGCCCCTTGGCCACCACCTCCTTTCATCTCTCCCTGTCCTTGCTCTTCCATCCCCTATCCACAAGTACCACTGGTTACTTTCTGTCACTATACATTAATTTGCATTTGTTAAATTTTATGTAAATAGAATCACACAGTATACTCCCTTTTTCTGTTGGCTTCTTTCACTCCATGTAATCATTTCTGAGATCGATCCATGTTTTAACACATATCAGTAGTTTTGTTTAGTGTATTCAGTTGTATGGAGATACGCCAATTCCTTTGTCTATTCACATATTGATAAACATTTGAAATGTTTTCAGCTTTGCTATTGCAAATAAAGCTTCTATGAACATTGCACATGAATTTCTTTCTTTCTTCTTTTTTTGAGACAGAGTCTTGCTCTGTGCCCAGGCTGGAGTGCAGTGGCATGATCTCGGCTCACTGCAAGCTCCGCCCCCCTGGTTTACGCCATTCTCCTGCCTCAGCCTCCCGAGTAGCTGGGACCACCATGCCCGGCTTATTTCTTTTTGTATTTTTAGTAGAGACGGGGTTTCACCGTGTTAGCCAGGATGGTCTCGATCTCCTGACCTCGTGATCCGCCCGCCTCGGCCTGCCAAAATGCTGGGATTACAGGCGTGAGCCACCGTGCCCAGACCATTCACATGAATTTCTCTTTCTTTTCTTTTCTTTTGTTTCCTTTTCCTTTCTTTCTTTCTTTCTTTCCTTCCTTCCTTCCTTTTCTTTCTCGTCCTTCCTTTTCTTTTTCATTCTTTCTTTTCTTTTTTCTTTCTTTCTTTCTTTTCTTCTCTCTTTTCTTTTTTCTTTATTTTCTTCTTTCTCCCTTTCTTTCTCTTTCTCTCCCTTTCTTTCTTTCCTTCCTTCCTTCCTACCTTCCTTCCTTCCTTCCTTCCTTCCTTCCTTCCCTCCTTCCTTCCTTCCTTCCTTCTTTCAACAGTCTTGCTGTTACCCAGGCTGGAGTGCAGTGGTACTATCTCAGCTCACTACAACTTCCACCTCCTGGGTTCCAGCTGTTCTCCTATCTCAGCCTCCGGAATAGCTGGGATTACAGGTGCCCACACCATGCCCAGCTAATATGATCAATTTTGAGTTAATTTATGTATATGCTTTGCAGTATGGATCAAAATCCATGTTTTAGCACATGCATATCCAATTATTTCAGCATGATTAATTTGGGGAGTATTAACATTTTAGCAATATTGCCTCTTTTGACTCTAGAACACAGCATATCTACTCATTTGTTTAGCTTTTTTAAAATTTCTGTTAGCACGTTTAGTAGCTCTTAGTGTGCAAGCCTCTCACACCATTCCTCAGATTTTCTTAAATGTATCCTTCTGGTATTTCATATTTGTGGATGCTATTATAAGTTGTGTATTTTAACTTTCAAATTTCTGATTGTTTCTACTGCATACATTTGTTTGTATATATTGTAGAAGATTCATCACAGGAAGACCATATTGGAAATATGCTTGAAGGAAGTATTCACATATGCAGTCATGCACCACAAAATGAAAATTCAGTCAACAATAAACCACATACATAATGAAGTCTCATAAGATTATATTATCATTGGCCGGGCGCGGTGGCTCAAGCCTGTAATCCCAGCACTTTGGGAGGCTGAGACAGGAGGATCACGAGGTCAGGAGATCGAGACCATCCTGGTTAACCCAGTGAAACCCTGTCTCTACTACAAAACACAAAAAAGTAGCTGGGCGAGGTGGCGGGCACCTGTAGTCCCAGCTACTCGGGATGCTGAGGCAGGAGAATGGCGTGAACCAGGGAGGCAGAGCTTGCAGTGAGTTGAGATCCAGCCACTGCACTCCAGTCTGGGTGACAGAGCGAGACTCCGTCTCAAAAAAAAAAAAAAAAAAAGATTATATTACCATTATTTTTCCTGTTCCTTTTCTATGTTTACATACATAAATACCACTACATTACAATTGCCTACAGCACTCAGTACAGTAAAACTGCTGTACGGTTTTGTAGCTTAAGAGCAATAGGCTATTATATGGCCTAGGTGTGTGGTAGGCTATATCATCTAGGTTTCTGTAAGTTCACTCTATGATGTTCAGACGATGAGGAAATCATCACAACAACGTATTACTCAGAATGTATTACTGTTGTTAAGCATTGAATGACTGCTTATAAATACTTTTCATTTTTATTGCTATGTGATAAAAAAGTTGGGAGATCCCTGTTTTAATGGTCTCTAATATTTATCCCCATTTTGTCTGATCCATATTTTATTAATTAGGGCTTTCTAGTATTTTTCTTGTACACTTATGCAGTGACAATCTTTCTCTATTGTATTGTTCTTTCAATAGTAAATGGTTTTACGTTTGTCCTTAATGAACTTCATCCTTTTTTTCCTTCCTGATTCTACTCTTATAAGGGTCATTTAGAATTCTGATCCTGTTCGCTTAGATTGCTGAACGACTGGAGGATTATCCGTATTAAAATCATTTGGAGAAGTTTAAGGGATTGTTAAAAATGTAGGTTTTCACCTAAGTCTACTGAATCTACACCTCTAGGGATAGGTTCAAGTAATTTATATTTATTTGTCTCCCAGGTGATTGGTAAACATTAGAAGCTTGAGAATTCTGTCTCTAAGTGCAATATTTCTGGAATGTTTTCTCTTTCCATCAACCAGTTCTCCAGTTCTCTGGATGCCAAGTGGTCCAACAATTTAATTCAGTTCTAACACTAACTACCTGAAGTTAGCATCAGACTCCAGAGCTTTAAAAGCTCGATTCCCTAAGACTGCCTTCACTCCAGAGACCAGCCACAAGTATCAGGTCCCCAGGTACCCCACACTTCTGTTCAACTTGGCTACAAATCTGTGGGCTCCCACCTGCCCTAAATTTCCATAATTTGCTAGAACATCTCACAGAACTCAGAAATTTTTTTTTTTATTAAAGAAAAAGAAAGATAGATTATTAAAGATACGAATCAAGGCATGCCGTCTTCCCTTTGTGGCACTGTGTTCACCAACCTGGAAGCTCTCTGAATATTTTTGTCTGAGAGTTTTTATAAAGGTCAATCTCTTGCCCCCAGCCTCCTCTCTGGATCTCAGTGGGAGGGTCTGAAACTCCCAACCTTCTAATCACTTGGTCTTTCTGGTGACCAACTCCATCCTAAGTCATTTCATTAGCATAAACTCATACAAGTCACAAAAGATGCTCCTGTCACTCAGGACATTTCAAGTGTTTCAGGACCTGTGCCAGGGACTTGGGACAAAGACCAAATATATTTCCTATTATACCATACCATTCTTTCTTATCCTCATCTGACTGTCATCTATACATCTGTCTATCCACTTTCTATGGTTTCATTAGTCTGTTTTCACACTGCTGTAAAGAACTACCTGAGACTGGGTAATTTTTAAATAAAAGAAGTTTAATTGACTGACAGCTCCACATGCTGTACAGGAGGTATGGCTTGGAGGTCTCAGGAAACTTACATTCGTGGCAGAAGGCAAAGGAGAAACAAGCATGTCTTCACATGGCCGAAGAGAGAGAAGGAGAGGGGAGAGGCGCTATGCACTTTCAAGCAAGCAGATCTCATGAGAACCCTATCACGAGACAGCACTAGGGGAATGGTGCTAAACCATTAGAAATCACCCCCATGATCCAATCACCTCCCACTGAGCCCCACCTCCAACATTAGGAATTACAATTCAACACGAGATTTGGGTGGGGACACAGAGCCAAACCAGCTGTGCATGACACTTAGTCCTGTGTGGTGAAGTGAGTACTAACTCAGCAGCCCAACAGTATTAGTTCAGTTTCTGTCTTTGAACAAAACTGTGTGACCCTGAGTAAGTGATTCAATCTCTCTGACACTTACTTATCTCTAAAATGGAGATGCCAATTCCTATCTCAACATTTTGTGCTAAGTATTCAATTAAGAGATATTAAGTTTTCAGGCTGGGCATGGTGGCTCACGCCTGTAATCCCAGCACTTTTGGAGGCTGAGGTGGGAGGATTTCCTGAGCTCAGGGATTTGAGACCTGCCTGGGCAACATAGGGAGACCTCATCTCCACTAATTTTTTTCTAAAAATTAGCCGAGGTGGTGGTATACACCTGTGGTCCTGGCTACTTGAGAGGCCACGGTGGGAGGATGGCTTGAGGATGGCTAGGAGGTTGAGAATGCAGTGAGCTATGATCACGCCACTGCACTCCAGCCTGGGTGACAGAGTGAGACTCTGTCTTAAAAGAAAAAAAAAAAGGGTATTGTCAAGTTTTTGTACAGTGCATGATCCATGGAAGTTGCAACCAAATTGCTCATGAAATGTCAACAAGCTTGAGGGCCTAGGCTCGAATCTTTCACAATATGCTTTGCTATGCTCAGGACAGATCTCTTCTGAGTACAACCATAAAGATTGGTGCAGTCACCCAGTAGCTATGTAGTGTCAGTTATTTTCTAAAGCAATGATGAATATTCTTTACAGGGCACAACCTTGTTAAAATAAAGATAAGACAGATTACATACATTTCTTTTTTCACTCAACCAACTCTACCACTCAATATTAGAAGATTAGATAAATCAGATAGAACAATTTTCATTGTAAAACCATGTTGTTAGTTGTCAATCTGGTGTTTTAAAAATGTTATATTAATTGATCTGAGGATTATTGGATTACTGTTTCCAGGTATAACATTATATATGTATTATATATATATAAAATATATATTCAGTATATATATTATTATATAGAGTTATATTATATATAATATATATTATTA
>NC_045442.1:106477514-106514936 GCF_002776525.5 Piliocolobus tephrosceles | reverse complement strand
TATTATATAGAGTTATATTATATATAATATATATTATTATATAGAGTATATATATTATTATATAGAGTTCAGTTCACCCAGTTATATTTATTGTATTTAAGGAAACTCCACTCTGGATTAGTTTCTTGGCCAAATTATTATGCAATTTCTTTCTATAAAAATAGAACTGCTACTAAAATTTCAGGGCCAGGCGTGGTGGCTCATGCCTGTAATCCCAGCACTTCGGGAGGCCGAGGCGGGTGGATCACGAGGTCAGGAGATTGAGACCATCCTGGCTAACACGGTGAAACCCCCATCTCTACTAAAAATACAAAAAAATTAGCCGGGCATGGTGGCAGGTGCCTGTAGTCCCAGCTACTCTGGAGGCTGCGGCGGGAGAATGGCGTGAACCTGGGAGGCAGAGCTTGCAGTGAGCCGAGATTGTGCCACTGCACTCCAGCCTGGGCAACAGAGCCAGACTCCGTCTCACAAAAAAAAAAAAAAAAAAAAAAAAAAATTTCAGTATGAGTTCACACTTATAGAACACTTGACGAGCAAAATCTATTTTCCTAAACTTTTTTATACTGCAAACTTAAGCCATTTAGAAATAAATCTGCTCTTTCTTTTTTTTATGATACCAAGTTTTACTCTGTCACCTAGGCTGGAGTGCAGTGGCATGATATTGGCTCACTGCAACCTCCACCTCCTAGGTTCAAATGATTCTCCTGCCTCAGCCTCCTGAGTAGCTGAGATTACAGGCACGTGCCACCTCACATGGCTAATTTTTAGTGGAGATGGGATTTCGACATGTTGGTCAGGCTGGTCTTGAACTCCTGACCTCAGGTGATCTGCCCTTCTTGGCCTCTCAAAGTGCTGGGATTACAGGCATGAGCCATTGCCCCCGGCCTAAATCTACTCTTTCAATGTCTTCATAATCTATTCCAAACACTATCAGTAGGCAAATATGTATGTGTGCACACTGTCTGGTGTTCTTTTTGTCATCTTCTAGATAGTATTCTGTAATTCTTTAAAATCTATAAAAGTAGGCTTGTTTTCATAATTATACATCATGATCACTGAATAATCAACTCATTTAGTGATCTTATTAATAGAAAATGTGCAGGGCTTTGGGAGGCCAAGGTGGGAGGATCACTTCAGGCCAAGAGTTGGAGACCAGCCTTGGCAACTTAGTGAGACCCCATCTCTATACAAAATAAAAAAAAATAATTTTTTTAAAGAGAAAATATGCAGGGCACATAACTTTTCAGTGGCAGGTTGTATTTGCTGTAGACCACCACCAATACACATGTTATCCCACTTGATGTTCTTACAATATGATGCTGCTGTTCTTCCATCACATGATGACAGTCTGTGTTCTCTCCCTTTGAACCCAGGCAAATCTGTGTAACTGCTTTGACTGACAGAATATGGCAGAAGTGAGCCTGCTATATGAAAGGCAATATGGCTTCCATCTCCTTCTTCTCTTTGTCTCCCTCCACTTTGGAACTCAACCACCATGTTGTGGGGAAGCCCAGACCACACGGAGAGGCCACATGTTAGGGTTCCAACTCACAGCCTCAGCTAAGGTTCCAGCTAACAGCTAACATTAACCACTAGACAAAAATAAGCCTTCAGACTAGAGCTTTCCATAAAACATTCTACGATAATGGAAATTTGCTATGTCTTCACTGTCCAATATGGTTGGTAACTTACTACCACATGAGGCCATTGAGCAGTTCTAACATAGCTAGTGTGAACGAGGAAGTACATTTTAAATTTTATTTGACTTTAGTTAATTTAAATAACCACATAATTGCAGCCACATTGTGCAGTTCAATTTCTCTTGTTTGCAGCCATCAGCCTTGGAGTCTTCCATCTGAAGCAGCGGACATCACTGAGCAGAAACAAACTACCTCCAGTGTGTCTTCTCTGTATTCCTCTTTTTTTTTTTTTTTTTTTTTTTGAGACAGAGGCTTGCTCTGTCACCCAGGCTGGAGTGCAGTGGCGAAATCTCAGCTCACCACAGCCTCTGCCTCCTGGTTCAAGTGATTCTCCTGCCTCAGCCTCCTGAGTAGCTGGGACTACAGGCATGCATCACCATGCCCAGCTAATTCTTGTATTTTTAGTAGAGACGGGGTTTCACCATGTTGGCCAGGATGGTCTCGATCTTCTGACCTCATGATCCACCCGCCTTGGCCTCCCAAAGTGTTGGGATTACAGGCATGAGCCACCTCACATAGCCTCCTAACTCTTGTCAACCATTAAAGAGAGTAACTAATTATTGTTGATTTAAACTACTCAGTTTTGGAATGATTCGTTACAAAACAATCAACAACATTTATTTATTTATTCACTATTTTTTAGAGACAGGGTCTTGCTTTGTCACCCAGGCTGGAGTGCAGTGGTGTGATCATAGCTCACTGCAGCCTCGAACTCCTGGGCTCAAGCAATCTTCCCACCTCAGTCCCCTGGGTAGCTGAGACTGCAGGTACATGCCACCACCCCTGGAAAACTACATTTTTTTTGTTTTTGTTTTTGTAGAAACAGGGTCTTGCTGTGTTGCCCAGGTTGGTCTTAAACTCCTGGCCTCAAGTGATTATCCCACCTCAGCTTCCAAAAGACAGACGTGAGCCACCCCAACCCCCACCCCCAGTCAACAAGGAATACACTTCCTCTGGTTTATGTGGCTGTTCTCTACAGCAAACAAAAACTCGCAAGTCTCTCGCTTTTTTTTTCCTCCCAGGTGAGTTCACAGGAATCTCCCATCTTTTAAGAGCCTTCTGGCTATGACTGTATATGTCTTCTCTTCACAGCCAGACTTCTTGAGTGACCTTAACACCTTCCTGACTCACAGCTTACTTTCTACTCAATGCTTACTAGGCTCTGGACACAAAGGAGGTCACAGTAATGTTAGTTCAGGCTTCTTTCTCCCACTTGGGCAGTGGAGGGCTTCAGTGCCCCACCCTGTCTTAAAAAGCCACTTCCTCCTGGCTGAGAAATTGCAAAAACCTCTCTCTTCTGAGAGCCCTAGAAAGAGACACTTTTTAGGAAAAGGCACCTCTTCATGAGGGCTGATACAGTCGTCGGCCAGGGTCCACGAGTTGGCAAGTGGAGTGTGGGCTCTCCTTGGCTTGATGTCTTTGTGAGGGCACCAGCAGTGCAGGCTGCACAACCTGATGCTGTAGCTGCGTTTCTGGGGTGCTCTAAGCTTTCTGGAACTTGTCCATCAACATTCCTCTCATGTGGCTTCTGGTCTCCTTGTGGATGTCTGTGGCTCATGACGCCTCTGGAGGGCGGCATCTTGGGAAGCGTGCATTCCAGTCCACAGTGCTTCCCAAATTGCAGAGCCCTTGGGGGTGCTAGTACGGAGCTACTTTCCTCCTTCTTCCCGCCCTAAAGCTTCCCCGTGCTCCTCAATGAAATGTGAAGAACAGTTGGCCTGTCAGCTCTACTATGCAGCACAAAGACAACCATGAATGCAGCTCTTTAGGCTGGTGTCTTAGTCTTCCTCTTAGTGCCGGGTTCGGAAGCCACCATGGGTGTACAACTGGCCAAGAAACAATGCAGCCCTCTCCATGCACACCCTCTTCCTATTTCTGCACACCTCCCCTCGGAGCATGCAAAGGCCCCTCTTGAGATCCCCTTCCTCTCTTCCTGAAACTGGCTTGTTGCCAGCTCACAAGTGTCATCTTGGGATGCAAAGGAGCTTCATGATAGCAAAGTCAGTGAAACTCCTGAATGCTAAGTTTGCCCAAATTAGTCAGACAACTGGATGGAGTGTGGTTTGGGGTTTCAACTTCCTAGAAGACACTACCTCGATGACAAAAGGAAGGGCATATTTCCAGGACACCAGGTCTCTAGATGTGGGATAGCCTGCTTTTTCTCTCCATTGGGAAAACACAAGTTGATTTCACAGGAGACTGGGCAAATGCCTGACTGTGCTCTGAAAGGCTGTTTTCACAGTCTCGGAAGGCCTGTAACATGGCACACCATCTTATATGCAAAAATTACACAAGGTACGTTGGAATTTGACTATTTGTCGTTTATATCTAGAGGGTCCATGGGTCAACAATGAGTACATTCCAGTCCCTGTAAGAAAGGACCAATTTACAACGAGGGGTTCTAATTTGTTTGGAAAATCCCAAAGTAGTACTAATTATGTTGATTATGACTGAATCCAGACTTCCCAATGAAATACACACACACATACACGCACACACACACACACACACACACACACACACACACATACTCACACATATTCCTCCTTACGAATCAGCTTTGGAACACTAAATTAATAATGGTTTTGTTATTAATCAAGTAATAAGCTTTTGCATTTTTGGTTTAGAGTGAATAAACTCAGTGGTATTAACTAGACAGGAATTTTGCAAGAGAAAAGGAAATGCAATTTTTCCCAAGATGACTTTTCTTGGATATCACTGTCAAAGTATTGTCTGGTAGGAAAAAATTGCAAGCATGATTAAACTTCTTGTATATTTAGTGAATTTTCAGCATTAACCATACAAGTCCTCACAATCTTGTGAAGTAGATAAATTTCCTTTGTAATTTGAGTAAACAGACTGTCCTCAGAAAGGATACTGATGCTTACTAAAATTCAACCTTTTTAAGAAAACATTTTCTTATTGTATACTTTATGGATAATTTTACACTTAAAACCAAATGTGTGCCTGGATTTTTCTAGGTCTTCTGACATAAACATGGCATTGTGAAAAAAACACTATGTTCAGAATATTAATTTTGATATTTCAAGAAATTCGCCAGTCAGACACAATTAGAAATCTAAGCTTGGGTACCAATGCTTCTGTGAAACAAAGCTAGAAGAGATTCCTTTTGCTGACTTATCCCTTGGGATATTTGGGTGTGGCTTGTTTTCTTCTCTGAGCGAAACAAAGATATGCAGGAAAATCTTCTTTTACAACTAAAATTCCTTGTTCTTACAAACAAGCTTGAGGAAAAAAAAAAAAAAAAAGCAGATCTAGCCCAGCTTAATCATTTGCTTATACTAGTGCATACATTGGATTTAATCCAAGTTAACAAAAATAAAGCCGCAGGATAGGTACATGCAGTCGTATATTTAAGCTACTGACTCACATACATTTTAATGGCTGAAAGTATTTAAAAAATATGAAGGCAGAAGAAAAACAGTAAGCAGTGATAAAACATAACAAGTTTTCTTATTCTTTATTAGTTTAAAGGAAGCTAGAACCTAATAACAATACGCCACATATGGTTCAGAACCAAACAAAAGCTGCTTAGTTATTTGTTTTGCATTTGCATTTTCTAGGAAGTGAGAAAAAAACAGCTCTATTGGGACTCAAGTTTATTTTCAATTAAAATCCCCACAAATTAGGAAATGTCTCATAAAATGAAGAAAATGGAAAAAAATGTTATTCAGAAAAAAACTTTCTTAAGTGTGCTTGTTTCCTGTAGCACCTTGGATTTTGCGATCAGCCTTTTAAAGATATTTTTTAAAAAATTCAACCTCTGTCTTCACGTTTAGGACAGGGCATAACGGTGTCTTTTCCTTCCATGCAAATACGAGGAAAAATTTATACTTGCTTAGTTTCGAGCATTGAAAGCACTCGCCCCTAATTCTGCCATTTGCTCATGTCCCACATGAATAAAAGGATACAGCTTAGAAACCAGGGCCTTGCTGCTATTGTATTTTTTTCTAATTAAAATTCAGAGTATTAAACACAGTTGAGTACATCCATGCATACATGACATACCGTCATCACATACCGGAAGCTCCAATCAAGAGCCCCGAGCAAAGCTGGTTTCATAACATCATTAAGATTCATTGTACACTGTGTTTCAGAAAGGCTTTGTCAAAGCAGATAATAACGGCCTGTCAGAAATGCACAAACAGAAATTTATATTAAATTGTCCCTTCCCTCCTTTTAAAATATAGGAATCCATTAATAGTTGCATTCCCGGTACAGGGGACGCAAGCCTTCAGTTAAAAAAAGGTCCCCAGCTTCTTAATATTGTAAGCTTATTACCAAAATAAGGGTATAAAAAGTTAAGTGAAAAATATTTGAGTAACTAGGTGGGGGTATTCCTGGGAATAGTAATAAAATATAATGACTGTATCAAAACAAAGGAAGGCGGAGCTCAGGAGTGTGAAGGTAGATAGCATTGCTGAGTCACAAGGCGGAGTGTTTAATTTGGAACAAGTCAAATAAAAGCACTGCTTTCTTTCCCTTAAGAACCTTTGATACTCTTTATATTAACCTCAGAAAAGAAAGCTCTCTCATTTGAACATTTTTTTCTTTTATATCCTGCTGAGTGAAGATGCCTGGGGAGACAAACTTGACAGCTGGCTTCCCGAGAACAGGCGTAAGTATGATGTTATCTGGGACTTTAGTGGTAAGAATTCTTGTCTTTAGACTCGATATTTTTCTTTACCGTGCTCATTGATGACGCATATGTGCTGAAACAACAAAGGATTTAAACGCATCAGTTTCTTAACAAAATCTGAGACACAGAAAGTGTGATGCAGTAATAACCGAATGCCATCCTGTAATTGGCTATTGATCATTTAAATATAAATGTGTGTATTTATATGTGTGGGTAAAATCTAAAGAGATCCATTGAAATGCTTGACAAAAGGTCCTTTGTGGTTTTAGTTTGGAGCCCTATACTGAATCTGGCTTCCCAGGTCCCTAAAACCCAGAAACGCTGAGGGAGCAGCATGTTTAGCCCTGCTAGAAACAGAAGTCTCCTACTGGTAGGATGACAACTGCTTGGGTGAATGGAGAAATAACAGTGGCAAGCGCAACATGGGCTCTTATTCAACCCTTTTTGGGCAAGAAGCAAAGGGTTAGGAATATTTTGATTGAAAGCAACAGAAATGGGGCCAGGCTAATGTAAGCAAAAAAGGAGGATTTGGCGGGGCTCAGTGGCCCCAGTCTGTAATCCCAGCACTTTGGGAGACTGAAGTGGGAGCATGATTTGAAGCCAGGAGTTCAAGAACAGCCTGGACAGCATAGCAAGACTCCATCTCTACAAAAAGTAAAAATATTAGCCAGGCATAGTGGTGTGTGCCTGTAGTCCCAGCTACTCAGGAGGCTGAGGCGGGAGGATCGCTTGAGCCTGGGAGTTCAAGGCTGCAGTGAGCTTTAATTGCATCACTGCACTTTAGCCGAGGTGAGACCCTGGAGCGAGACCCCGTGTCTTTAAAAGGGGGGGAGGGGAAATTTATTGGTGGAATACTGGGGTAGCTCTCAGAATCCAAGGACGAACTGGGCAATGAAGCAACTAGAAGGCAGGAACAAGGGCAGCTCCAGAGGCTTTCACCCATGGTGCTATGCATACTCTCTGGGGCACTGCTGTCCTAGTGGCTGAAGTCTGAACACACTCAGTCTCTGTGACTTTTGGTTTAAGTTTCTGATTCCCAGGAGAGAGAGACTGATTGGTCCACTTTGGGTAAATTGTCTACCTCTAGATCATGCAGCGTTGGTCAGGATCACACAGTTGGGGTCCACACTGGGGGTCCACGTCTGTGTGGTGAGATCATTTCCCCCAAAGAGGGAAGAGTTATGAGCTGCATGCCACTGTAATTGAAACCTGCTAGAGTTCAAGCACTGACACAAATCAGTGTATAGAATATTGGCTATTGTTATGGTTGGTTGAGCACAGTCAATGACTATGGAGAAGAATCAGTGTCAAACCATAGTTCTGCTTTTAGCTTCCTATTTCTTTAGTAAGAAATAGAGATAATCATAATTTGCCTCCATCATCCTGATACCTACTCTGCAGAATAGTAGTGGGAGTTAATTGGGAGTATGGATGCAATGTGCTCACCGTACTCCTGACATAGAGGATACTGAATCAACAGAAGACATCACTAACACGCATTCAATACTTTTCTAAATGGTTAAGTTCTTATAAAAAGGGGGGTTAGGGATTCGCATGCAAGACTTACATTCAGATCTCTGAAGTATTCATTGTAATCTAAGGCATATCCCACCACAAATAAGTTTGGAATCTCAAATCCAGCATCTTAGCAGAGAGAGAAACAGAAAAAAAAACAAAACAAAATTTAGATCATATAAATGCAAGTCACCGTATGCTGCTGTCGGCACTCAAACTCGAGGACCTTACATTGAGGCAGGAGGGAGTGAGAAATGGTGAGCAATGCACAGGATAAGCCCAAGAGGGACCTGGACCAGAAGGACTACTCGGGAGGAAGGAGGCAAGGCAAACAAGCCAACCTACAATGAAGAATGACTGATCTGGCATGCAGAGTTTAGAAATGGCTCAGGAAGCCCGGTGCATAACAAGAAATATGCATAATTGAGTCACGTGGCCCTGGTGTTCTAAAGCAAGCAATATGCAGTGATACGATGCCAAAGGAAACATTCTCAACAACACAAAGGAAAGTTCAAGCAGAAGGCGTTACGATGCTGCATTATGTGAACAGGTGTGTGGGCCACAGCAACTGGAAAGCAATTCTCCCGCTGTACTCAGTGTATCGGCTGTTTAAAGGGCTGGAAAGCAAAAGCCAGGGCACAAGATGAAAGGCAACAGGATTGTTCAACTTGAGGAAGAGAATGTGGAGGTTGCGTTAATGCTGGTCTTTGGGTTTGTGATGCAGAGGATATTAATGAGCTCTCTATTGAGGCAGAATGAGAGGAAGTGGATTTAAGGACAGTGTAAAGTACTTATGATAAGCAAAAGAAGAATTCATTGAAAAGATGATGATTTTTTATCAGAAAGGATTCTTTTTTTTTTTTTTTTTCTGAGATCGAGTCTCGCTGTGTCACCCAGGCTGGAGTGCAGTGGTACGATCTTGGCTTACTGCAACCTCCACCTCCAGGGTTCACGTGATTCTCCTGCCTCATTTTCCCGAGTAGCTGGGAAGACAGACGTGTGCCACCATGCCTGGCTAATTTTTGTAGTTTTAATAGAGATGGGGTTTCACCATGTTGGCCAGGCTGGTCTCGAACTCCTGACCTCAAGTGATCCATCCGCCTCAGTCTCCTAAAGTGCTGGGATTACAGGCATGGGCCACTGAACCTGGCTATTTTTTGAGAAAGGGTCTCACTTTGTCATCCAGGCAGAGGTGCAGTGGTGTGATCATGGCTCACTGCAGCCTCCACTTCCACAGGCTCAGGTGATCCTCTCACCTCAGCCTCCTGAGTAGCTGGGACTACAGGCATGCACAACTACGCCTGGCTGATACTTATTGGAGAGAATTCTTAAGGAATAGACAATAGCTCTCCTTCTTCAGAGGTCTTGAAACAGAATAAAGGTGCACAGTCCAATGATTTTCAAATTTTTTTCAGTGTTTTGGAAACTTACAAATTTGTTTATTACAGTAATATAGGTGAGAGATGTATTTGCTTACTTTTAATGGAACTGTACTTGGGTATAGCCAGTGGGTTTATAGCTCGGACAAAGTTATCTCCACAGTGACTATGACCAACAATGCTTTCCCAAGAAGAAAACAACTGGTTCCTGCTCACAGAAAGGACTGGAGGTACTTATTTTCTAGGGGGTTACATTATGGAGTCCCTTGCTAGGAAAATAAGTACTGGAGGTGAGGGGCTGATTTACTAGGGGGCTGCATTATGCAGTCCCTTGCTAGGAAGCCTGCTTGATTCCTCCAAACCGCAGAGTTTCTTGAAAAAAAAAGAATCAGAGAGGAGAAGCAAGAGCAGAAGAGGTCAGCAGTGACACTGAGCATAAAAGAAAGAATCAATCAGGAGAAAGGAACACAAAGTACAAAGCCTCATAAATCCAGAGAGAAAGAAGGAACAGAGATTCTGAGCTAGCTAAAAGAATACAAAGCTGGGCGTGCGCCTGCAGTCCCAGCTATTCAGGAGGCTGAGGCAGGAAGATCACTCGAGGCCAGGAGTTCGAGACCAGCCTAGGCAACAAAGTGAGATCCCATCTCAAAAAGAAAAAAAAAGGTGGGGTGCAGTGGCTCACGCCTGTAATCCCAGCACTTTGGGAGGCTTAGGTGGGTGGATCACCTGAGATCAGGAGTCCAAGACCGGCTTGGCCAACATGGCGAAATCCTGTCTCTACTAAAAATACAAAAATTAGCCAGGCGTGGTGGCCTGTGCCTGTAATCCCAGCTACTTGGGAGGCTGAGGCAGGAGAATCACTTGAACCTGGGAGGCAGAGGTTGCAGTGAGCCGAGATCGCGCCACTGCACTGGGTGACAGAGTCAGAGTCCATCTCAAAAAAAAAAAAAAAAAAAAAAAAAAAATAATAATAATATGAGCAAATCCCAAGAAACCCTGTTTGTAACCAGGGTTGTGATAATGACTTGACAGGGAGCAATCCAATCCTTCCATTAGGCAGGGCAGCTCACACTGGGAAAATGAGAGCCCAAAGCCTATTTAGAAGGCCAAACCTTGAGATGTCATAGAATAAAAGGATGATGGATCAGCAGGACAATCATGAATCAGAGTGACCTATCCTTAGCTGGTAAATGTGGGCAGCTCCTACACTTACATTTGCCATAGCAGATGTTACTTGAAGATGTAGTGGAAGACTCAGGGCACTGACTGAAACCAGATTGCCTGGGCTTAATACTGGTCTGACACTCACAGCTACATGACTTTGGCAAGCTATTTAAGCTTGCTGTGCTCGATTTCCTCATCTGTAAAATGGGTATAACAACAACTCCTACCTTTAGAGAGCTATTGTGAGGATGAAAGGAGCTAATCTCTGTATAGCTCTTAGTGCGTGGCACATCACAACCTCTTCCTAGTGTTAGCTGCTATTATTTTATTGCTGTGATTATAAGTGATATAAGAAATCTGTCATTAATCGGATATGTTTGAAGTGAATGTTTTTCAACTTCAGTTAAAATCTTATCTATACAGTGAGTATCCTGTACTATTTTGTTAGACAATTTCTGCTAAGTAACCTCAAGCAACCTTCACTACATCCAGATTATACCTTTGATACTAGTAATAGATGGGAACATGCGATTGGGTCTCTCTGCCCAGAACTGACATGGTCTAGAGTTAACACATCCAGCACAGGAATTAAACTTGTTTTTAGAATGTAGAGTCACTGGCTAAATGTCGCTGGCATGTCACCCATCCATACTGTGCTTCTCTTTAGATAATGTTTGTTCAGCTTGCTGAAGAGAACTGTAGCCAAATTATCCCAGGGACTTTGGAGCAAATGTAAGTTATAAAAATCAAGCTGAAGTCTGCCTATGCAAGTGAAAAAAATTCGCCTCTAGTGTTAGAATAATAAATAATCAGGCTGCACGTTTATCCTTCCTGGTGTTAGAACTAGGCTTATTGTTGGGAGAAGGGAGGAGTGTACTAGATGAGGAAGCCCTACAGAACACACATCTGAAGTCAAGTGTGAAGATGGTATCTAGAGATACCTGCTCTGTTAATTCTCTGTGTTTCGGAGCTTTGGTTTGGAGGTGATGGGGAGCTGTCTTAGATTTCCCCTTCTGTGCATTACAATTCAGGCTTGCTAAAGGTCACCATTGTGCATTGTCTGGTAATAGTTCCGGATGATGGCATGAGACTCCCTTTAAACCTCCATAGCACCTCTCCTTGTCTGACTGGTGAGAACAGAGGCCAAGACAGGGATCCTATGTGTCTGAGTCAGTCCAGTGGGATCAGGTCTTCCTCTACTCCCTGAAACTTTTCAGCTGACTTCTCTGTAGTTAAGGTGCTGTGTGAAACATACAAATAAAAATACCCAATGCACGGAATAGAGTTCCTGTGAAAGATGCAAATTAGAACATCGAAGACCCTCATTTTAAAGGGTTCTGTTTTCCCTGTCAAGGTGGGGGAGACCATGAGGAATCTGTGGGACTATCAGCCCTACACAGTTTCAACTCCACTTGCAGTGCTGTCAAATAGGAAATCAAAGATTCTTAAACATAAAATGAAACACCACAAGCACAACACAAACAAAAAACTAAAAATCACTTACAGTCAGGTCTAAAGCCGTCACTTCTGGGTGTTCGCTTCACCAACAAACTACCATTAAAAAAGACATGCTTTAGTGAACCCAATCAAATCTCTATGAATTGTAAATAGAATCAAGCATCATTAAAAGATGTAGTTGAAATACATATTTTGTTACTGTGGCACTATATAGATGGTTCTGGATAAAAAGAAGAGAGCAGGTCAGGCACAGTGCCTACATCTGTAATCCCAGTGCTTTGGGAGGACAAGGTGGGAGGAGCACTTGAGCCCAGAGGTTCAAGACCAACCTGGGCAACATAGCGAGACCCCTGTCTCTACAAAAAAATAAAAAATTTAGCTGGGTGTGGTGGCACCTGCCTGTAGTCCCAGCTACTTGAGAGGCTGAGGTGGGAGGATTGTTTTAGCCCAGGAGTTGAAGGCTGCAGTGAGCCATGACTGCACTACTGCACTCCAGCCTAGGTGACAGAGTGAGACCCTGTCTCAAAAAATAGATAAAATATAAAAAACTTTTAAAAAGGGTAGCTGTCAGTCAGGCATGGTGGTTCATGCTTATAATTCCAGCACTTGAGGAGGCCAAGAAGGGCAGATCACTTGAGCTCATAAGTTTGAGACCAGCCTGGCCAACATGGTGAAACCCCATCTCTACTAAAAATACAAAAATTAGCTGGGCATGGTGGTATGCATCTGTAGTCTCAGCTACATGGCAGTCTGAGGCAAGAGAATCACTTGAACCCAGGAGGCTGAGGTTGCAGTAAGCTGAGATTGCACCACTGCACTCCAGTCTGGGTGACAGAGCAAGACTCCATCTTAAACAAAAAAACAAACAAACAAAAAAGGGGGTAGCTGCACCTAGCTACTCAGGAGGCTGAGGTGGGAGGATCACTTGAGCCTAGAAGTTTGAGGCTGCAGTGAGTTATGATCACACTACTGTGATCATAGAGCAAGACCCTGTCTCTTGTTATAACGAAAAAAAAAAGGTCCGGGTGCAGTGGCTCATGCCTGTAATCCTAGCACTTTGGGAGGCTGAGGCAGGCAGATCACTTGAGGTCAGGAGTTCAGACCATCCTGGCCAACATGGTGAAACCCCAGCTCAGCTCTGCTAAAATTACAAAAAATTAGCTAGGCACGGTGGCGGGCTCCTGTAGTCCCAGCTACTTGGGAAGCTGAGGCATGAGAATTGTTTGAACTCAGAGGGCAGAGGTTGCAGTGAGCTGAGATTGTGCCACTGCACTCCAGCCTGGGCGACAGAGAAAGGCTGTGTCTCAAAACAAACAAACAAGAAAATGAAGGGAGCGGAGCAATTGAACGGCGGCTCATCCAGCTGCTCCTGGAAACAGCTAATGGAGGCGCAGTAAAGAGGAACTCAGAAACATGGCAAAGCACGTCTTCTTCCCTTTCTTCTCTCAGGCTAGCAGTCAAGGGCTGCTTTTCAGTGTGGTCAAACTGTAATACCCCGGGGGAAAGGTCACTAGATTGGAATATATTATACTGTTTGGAAAGAGCATCCTGTGTTAGCATACCTTTTGGGCTTGCTTGGAAAACCAGAAGTCACCGTGCTATGAATGTCCAACTCACCTGGCTACCTTAACCATGTTGGGCTTGTATTTCTCTATATTGCTGAGTAGTGCTTTCATGGTCCTCCCAGTTCCGACGACATCCTTTGCAGAAAGGACAGATAAATTCAACAAAGTGCATCTGAGCAGCACAACAGACTTTTCATCCAGGGAGGTACTCCTGATTAATAATGCATCGTAATTAAAAATGCCATCCAATTTGGAGCCAAAGTAGGAGGAGGAGTTGGTTATGTTTTATTTAGACAGGCACTTCTTTCTGAAAGCTGAGTTTTGGGGAATCTACTGGAGACTCTTTCCTCCTTGAATCCTTTAGCTGTGTTGAAGGGCCAAATTTGGCCTTTGGACAGCGTGTGGGACTCCTCATTGAGTACATTTGGACTCGCGTATGCACATTCAGGGACTAAATTTGGCCCTGAGGTTATGCAACACAATACAAGGCACATGAATTTTCATGGATATGTACATCTGAATACACTGAATGGATAAATGCCTCCCCCTCGTCCTCCCCCACTCAATAGGGCATTCTATGGCTGGGAAGTGAGAGGTGTCTGGACAGCAGCTGGTGACAGCCTGTGAATTCTGAGGGTCCACGGCTGCAGTGAGCTCGGGCTCATCTCCGCTGATGAGCTGCTGCACAATTACAGGAGAATGGGCAGTGGCGATTTATTGTCCTAAGGACAGGAATCAGCTGTCACGAGCTGATTATCAAAACAACAGGTCTGAATGTAACCAGGGTTGGGCAATTCATTTGGTTAGAGGGTCTACTCCATGGGTTATACTGAGCAAGAACTCCAGATACACATGGCGCACACAGGCAATTGTGTAACAAAAGGTTGAAAATAGCTCCCCTGAATTTTTTGCTGTTTGATGAGACGAGCGTGCTCCTGAAGGAAACGTGGCCATTTGCTGTATTAGTCCACTACTGCCATAGGGATCCCACGTTCTCTTTTTTAACAGAAAAACAAAAGTAAAACAAAACAAAACAAAAAAAAAAAAACAACAAAACCATAGCTTTCCCCATAGCTCACCATTTTTAATTGATTGTGTTTATGATTTTGATGCTGAAAGTATTTGAGAATTCTCAAAATCATCAGAGGTCCTTAGCAAAACCCTGAATTCAGGGTAAACAGAGTTCTAACCTTGGTTTCACTGTGAAATGAATTTGGTTTGGTGAGCTAGTTTCCTCTTCTTTAAACTTGTCTGATTCACAAATAAGTATAAGAATCAACACAGAGATATGTGGAACTGAATACACAAAAAGGACAAAGTCGTCCACAAATATTGTTGCAAAGCTCTTATTCTACATTCTTTGAAATCAGGGATGCTATTTGGCCCCGATACAGTAAATTTGGAGAGCATGCACCCAGTGGGAGCTCAAGAAATCCTTGGTCAATTTGATAACAAGGTTTACAGTTTAAAACTCACCATTAGAGTCTTTCAACCTCCAAGTATGGAAAGGAAATGCCAGCTTACCTCAACAATGAGAACATTCTGAAATAAACAAAACCCGTATTTTAGAATGTGATGCCAATCTGACTCACAGGATACATACACATTTTTTTGCTTCTAGTTAGAATTTCACAATTTGCTCAGACAATCCTTCCCCATCCAATTCAAAGGACTAGAGGTGATCTAGGTTTTCCAGATTCATTTTAACAGGCCCTCCGGAATTAGTTGGTGATGCAATATTAGTATCTATATTTAGGTTAGAAGCAAGCTTATGTTAGACCTGTCTGACGAGCTCTCCATAAAGTCATCCCTTCTCAGTAATTCTGCCAAGGGCCTCCCACCCCCACCTGGGAGGCAAAGCCTGTTGAGAGTTTCCCAGGAAAACAATGCAACATGAACTGCATCACTAACAGAGATCATGCTTGGTAAATGCATCATGGGTTCAGCTGTGACAGCCTTCCTCTTGCATGACCACCAAAATCCCTGGGTACTCGGGATTTCCTCTTGGATTGCCAACCTAGATGAAGAGGGTAGGCTAGAGAAAGGACTGGGAGGTGCCTGGTATGTATTTTTAGTGAGATGGTTAGATTCCTTGTAACAAGTTCTCAAGGCATTACTCTACCTCTTCCCTAAGAACACCGTGATATGGTTTGGATTTGTGTCCCTGCCCAAATGTCATGCTGAAATGTAATCCTCAGCGCTAGAGGCGGGGCCTGGTGGGAGGTGACTGGATCGCGGGGGTGGGTCTCATGAATGGTTTAGCATCACGTCCCTTGGTGGTGGTGTCCTGATAGTTGCCCTGAAATCTGGTTGTTTAAAGGTGTATGACACCTCTCCCTCTTTCTCTTGCTGCATGTCTGTCTCCAGACATGTGAAGTGCTGCTCTCCCTTTGCCTCTGCTATAATTTTTTTTTTTTTTTTTTTTAAACAGCGTCCCGCTTTGTCACCCAGGCTGCAGTGCAGTGGTGCGATCTCCACTCACTGTAACCTCCGCTTCCCGGGTTCAAGCGATTCTCCCACCTCACCTTCCCACATGGCTGGGATTACAGGTGTGCACCACCATGCCTGCCTAATTTTTGTATTTCAGTAGAGATGGAGTTTTACAATGTTGGCCAGGCTGGTTTCAAACTTAGGAGCTCAAGTGATCTGCCCTTCTTGGCCTCCCAAAGTGCTGGATTACAGGCACGAGCCGCCACACCCGGCTGCCTTCGCCTTCTGCCATAATGTTAAGTTTCCTGAAGCCTCCCCAGAAGCAGAACAGATGACAGCATCATGCTTCCTATACAGCCTGCGGAACTGAGAGCCAACTACACCTTTTCTCTTTATAAATTACCCAGTCTCAGGTATTTCTTTTTATCAGTGTGAGGAAGGACTAATACATGATGATCGTACTGCATTTTAATTTCTTGTTTGATATCTGTCTTCCCCACTATATTCTAATCTCCATGAGGTGGGGATCATGTTTGTCTCGATTCCTACCGCATTGCCAGAAACTAACATAATGCCTGCATGTAAGTGCTCAATAATTATTTGTTGAATAAGGCAATAACAACTGATTAAACTTATTACTGAGTTAAAACTGACCGATTAATTGGATTAGTAGTGACATGTCAATGCTGCCCCACCAAATTAAAATATGACTGTGTTAATATGCCATCCCAATTTACTAAATGGTGAGACTATTCTTTCAATGTAATGGTGTTTTTCTTTCTTTAGATGACTTTTCATTTATCTCTATGATTTATACAATACTTTGAGAATCATGACCTGGCACAGTGGCTCACACCTGTAATCCCAGCACTTTGGGAGGCCGAGGTGGGTGGATCACCTGAGGTCAGGAGTTCGAGACCAGCCTGGCCAACTTGGTGAAACCCTGTCTCTACTAAAATATACAAAAATTAGCTGGGTGTGGTGGTAGGTGCCTGTAATCCCAGCTACTCAGGAGGCTGAGGCAGGAGAATCACTTGAACCTGGGAGGTGGAGGTTGCAGTGAACCAAGATTGCACCACTGCACTCCAGCCTGGGTGACAGGTAAGACTCCATCTCAAAAGAAAAAAAAAATCAGATCAAATATTACACATTAGATAACTTACTTATGTTTAATGCAAGATTTAATTAATAAAAATGTTAACCACCCACCCACCAAACCAGCCAACCAACAACTCTGTGAACTTCGCACCGTATGTCAAATGCATTCTTATGTGAAAATATCTTCTTGGAAGTGTTTTTCTGTCAGGTATGACATTTTTATTCATTAAATCCATTGAAAATCTTAATTTTATCATAGAAATACATAAGATTATTTTGTCCATTTTTGAAGCAAGGCACCACTCTTTCAATATATTTTAGCATATTGAAACCCCTTCTGTAACAAAAAATACAAGAGTCATGCTGCAGGGGAGTCCCCTTGGCATTTTGAACACAAGTTGCTATAATCTTAATGGCAATTTCCAGTAGTTGCTTGAGATGTGCATTTTTAGTTTGATTGAGGCTTACCAATCAGACCTATAAACCAACCAGAATACTTGGAGAATGTTGTGGTTCATTTAATTTTCTGGCTCACAATCTCTTTTTGTTTCAACTTTATAAAGAAAAACCTTTCTAAAATGTGTTAGTCTGCATTCCTGCCTA
The DNA here is from genome assembly GCF_002776525.5 of Piliocolobus tephrosceles. Lineage (NCBI taxonomy): Eukaryota > Metazoa > Chordata > Mammalia > Primates > Cercopithecidae > Piliocolobus > Piliocolobus tephrosceles. The sequence goes on along the minus strand of NC_045442.1, from coordinate 106,497,364 downwards.
ATTAAGTAGAGTGCTTGTATTGAATGTAATTAAATATTTTTTTTGATAGTACAGAACCTTGCAAAACAATAGAGTCATCTTTGAAAAGATTTGCTTCAATTCTAAGATATAGTGGTAGGTGGGAAGTAGGATTTGGATGAATAATGATATTGAGAGACACTGTCACAATTATTCAAATACATTTTCAAATCAAGGTGACGCATACACATGTTTAAAATAGATCGAGGCCAGGTGCTGCGGCTCACGCCTATAATCCCAGCACTCTGGGAGGCCAAGGCAGGCAAATCACCTGAGGTCAGGAGTTCCAGACCAGCCTGACCAGTATCTTGAAATCCCTTCTGTACCAAAAAATATAAAAATTAGCTGGGCATGGTGGTGCATGTCTATAGTCCTAGCCACTTGGGAGGCTGAGGCAGGAGAATTGCCTGAACCTGGGAGGTGGAGGTTATGGCGAGCTGAGATGGCACTACTGCACTCCAACCTCGGCAACAGAGTAAGACTCCATTTCAAAAAAAAAAAAATCAAATAGATTGAAAGGTTTTTAAAAGAAAAACACCCCTCCATCACTTCACCTCTGTTCGCTTCCAATTTTGTTTCCCAGAGACAGTCACTTTTAAGCCTTTCAGCTGTTTTTCTGATTGTTACTTTTTTATTTCTAAAAAATAGATTTTGTCATGTTTCATATAGCTATTTCTGTACTTAAAAACATATTTAAATCATTTATTGACTTCTAGGTTGCTTGTTTCTTAAAAAGAGTTTAAGTATAAATGCATATTTTTAAATTTTATTTTTCTTTTGTAGAGACAGGATCTTGATCACAGCTCCCTGTAACCTTGAACTCCCAGCCTCAAGTGATCCTCCCTCCTCAGCCTCCCAGAGTGCTAGGATTACAGGCATGAGCCACTGTGCCCAGCCGTGTATTTATTCTTATTATAGAAAGTGCATATATTTCCTTATGTATAAATATATACCTGTCAAAGAAAGTTTGTACTTTCTATAATATATAAATATAAAACATTATAGAATGCTTGAAAACCAGAAAAGTCTAAAGACTTCCTAAATTTTTGATACATGCTTAACTGTTTAAAGTATTTAAAAATATTTCTGTGCTTTAAAATAGATTACAGCTATCATGGCATTCTTTATTATGTATAGCCAAAATATTATAACATCCAACAAAAATGATGGTAATTTCTTAACATCATATAAAGCCTACTATATATTCAAATTTCCCCAGTTTTCCTTAAAATGGCCTTTGTAGCTGGTTTGTCCAACCTATACCATGGATTGGATCTTCCCTTCTCTTTTAATTTAGAACAGTCTGTTTTGCTGTATAGGCATACCTTGTTTTTTACATTTCTCTCTCTCTTTTTTTTTTTTTTTGTGATAAAGTCTCCCTCTATTGCCCAGGCTGGAGTCCAATGGCATGATCTTGGCTCACTGCAACCTCTGCCTCCTGAGTTCAAGTGATTCTACTGCCTCAGCCTCCTGAGTAGCTGGGATTACAGGTGTGCACCACCATGCATGAATAATTTTTGTGTTTTTAGTAGAGATGGGGTTTCACCATGTTGGCCAGGCTGGTCTTGAATTTCTGTGACCTCGGGTGATCCGCCCCTCTTGGTCTCTCAAATTTCTCTTTATTGCACCTTGCAGAGACTGTGTGTGTGTGTGTGTGTGTGTGTGTGTGTTTAAATTGAAGGTTTGCAGCAACCCTGTGTTGAGCACGTGTGTTGGTGTCGTTTTTCTGACAGCGTGTGCTTGTTTTGTGTCTCTGTGTCATATTCTGGAAATTCTTGCAATATTTCAAACATTTTCATTGTCATTGTGGTTATGGTGATCTGGGATAGTGATCTTTAATGTACTATTTGTTGTATTTTTATTTCTTTTGAGACAGAGTTTTGCTCTGTTGCCCAGGCTGGAGTGCAGTGGCATGATCTTGGCTCACAGCAACCTCTGCCTCCTGGGTTCAAGCGATTCTCCTGCCTCAGCCTCCCAAGTAGCTGGGATTACAGGCACACGCCTCCATGCCCTGCTATTGTTTTTTTTTTTTTTTGTATTTTTAGTAGAGAAGGGGTTTCACTCTGTTGGCCAGGCTGGTCTTGAACTCCTGACCTCAGGTGATCTGCCCGCTTGGCCTCCCAAAGTGCTGTGATTATAGGTGTGAGTCACCATGCCCCACCTAGACTGACTGTTTTTAGGGACTAATGTAGTTGGTGACTTTAAGTTGAAGCCAATGCTCAATTACCATTCCAAAAATGCTAGGGTGCTTAAGAATGATGTGAAACCGACTTTGCCTGTGTTCTATAAATGGAGTAGCAAAGCCTGTTTATACAGGCACATCTGCTTATAGCATAGTTTATTGAAATGAATATTTTATGGCCACTCTTGAGACCTACTGTGCAGAAAACAAGATTCCTTTCAAAATACTATGCTCATTAACAATCTACCTGGTCACCCAAGAGCTCTGATGGAGATGTTTACAAGGAGATTATTTTCATGCCTGCTAACACAACATCCATTTTGCAGCCCATAGAGTCATTTAGACTTTCAAGTCTTATTATTTAAGAAATAGATTTTGTAAGGTGATAGCTGCCCATAGATAGTGATTCCTCTGATGGATCTGGGTAAATAGAAAACCTGAAGATCCACCATTCTAGATGCTATTCAGAGCATTCGTCATCCATGAGTGGAGATCAAAATATCAACATGAATAGGGGTTTGGAAGAAGTTGATTCCAACCCTCATGCCTGACTTTGAGGGGCTCAAGGTTTCAGTGGAGAGGCCGAGGGCATGGCTGCTGCAGGTGATCCTAGCACTCTGGGAGGCCAAGGTGGGCGGATTGCTTAAGCCCAGTAGTTTGAGACCAGCCTGGGCAACATGGCAAAACCCTGTCTCTACAAAAACTGAGGTGGGAGGATCACCTGAGCCTGGGGAGGTCGAGGCTGCGGTGAGCCATGACTATGCCACTGCACACCAGCCTGGGCGACAGAGCGACAACTCATCTCAAAAAAACAACAATAACAATAAAAAAGACTTTCATGGAGGAAGTACCTGCAGATGTGGTGGCAATAGCAAGAGAACCTAATTAGAAGTAGAGCCTGAAGATATGAGTGAATTGCTGTATGATGATGATCAAACTTGAACAGATAAGGAGTTGCTTCTTAGGGATGAGCAAAGAAAGTGGTTTCTTGAGATGGAATTTACTCCTGGTGAAGATGCTGTGAACATTGTTGAAATGACAACAAAGGGTTTAAAATATTATATATACTTAGTTGATAAAGCAGTAGCACAGCTGGAGAGGATTAACTTCAATTTTGAAAGAAGTTCTACTGTGGGTAAAATGCTATCAAACAGCATCACAATCTGCAGAGAAATCTTTCATGAAAGGAAGAGTCAATCTAAGCAGCAAACTTCATTATTGTCTTGTTTTAAGAAATTGCAACAGCCACCCCAACCTTCTGAAGCACCCACCAGCCTGATGAGTCAGCAGCCATCAACATCGTGGCAAGACTATCCTCCAGCAAAAAGATGATGACTCACTGAAGGCTCGGATGATCATTAGCATTTTTTTAGCAATGAAGTATTTTTTCATTAAGTTATGTGCCTTATTTTTTAGACATAATGTTATTGTACACTTAGTAGACTACCATGCAGTATAAACATAAGTTTTATATGCGCTGAAAAAACAAAAAATTTGTGTGGCTCTCTTTATAGTGGTGGTCTGAAACCAAATCCACAATAACTCTGAGATATGGCTATGCCTAAGATTAGCTAAAAGAGCTAAGGAGTAAAAATTATTTATCTTTATATAATCAATATATAACATGGAGGCTGGGTGTGACGGCTCACATCTGTAATCCCAGCACTTTGGGAAGCCAAGGCGGGCAGATTGCTTGAGGCCAGGAGTTCGAGAACATCCTAGCCAAGATGGTGAAACTTTGTCTCTACTACAAATATAAAAGTTAGTCAGGCATAGTGGCGCATTCCTATAGTCCCAGCTACTTGAGAGGCTGAGGCACAAGAATTGCTTGAACCGGGGAGGGGGAGGTTGCAGTGAGCTGAGATCGTGCCACTACACTCCAGCCTGGGTGACAGAGTGAGACTCTGTCTCAACAAAACAAAACAAACAAACAAAAAAACATAACATGGAGACTGGCATCTAGTAGGTACTCAAGAAATACTTGTGTAGTGAATCAACAATTGTGACTTCATTTCTTTCACTTTCTCTAGTTCATTGTATTTCTGATTCATCCCCTCCATTTTTCCTTAACAATCTGCAATTCCTCCTGAACCAAGCTATCATCAATGTCTATTGCTCTTAATTTTGCACTAAGCAATTTCCTAAAATTCGTGTTTTTTGAGTGGGCAACTTCTCTTTTCAGTACACACTGTGCCTCCTACACACTTCCAATCTGATAACTCTGATCACTGCATCTGAGATGTTTGCCAGTTACTGTCTTAGTCATCTCATCACACCTAGCTCATTTCCTCCCAGAAAGCCAGTAAAATCTGCAGCCTAGGAGCTGCAGGCAAAAAGTCTATGAGGAATCTCTGGAGTGTGCTTTCTTTGCTGTTGCATGATTCTGATCAAAACTAATCACAAGGGGTTTCCTAACAAAAAAGAAAAAGAAAGGAATAAAGAAGAAAAGGAGGGAGGAAAGAATCGCACAAATCGACATGATGTTCTTAAATAGGTTATTCCTACTTCTAGCATTTTAGAACACACAGTGATTTGCACACCACACTATCTCATCTGCAGCGGTGTAGTTTGGTGGCTGTGGTCACACTAATCAAGAGCAATGGCAGCAGTGACAATGAGCTGTACTGTGGATGTGGAGAATGAGCAGGAATGTGAATATAAACCCCATGGAAAAGGGAATGTAGTTTAGCATTTCATTTTATGTGATAAATTCACAAAATTTCCAGAATCATCAGTCAGTGAGTCTTTCCATTATTGTTCTCAGCTTAGTCAGATGCAATAAAAAAAGAATGATTTAAACAGTTAAGGCAGCTAAGGGAGAACTTTTGGCAGGTTCTGATGCTTCATTCTGGCATTTAATTAGAATCTTAGGCTGGGTACCGTGGTTCACTCCTGTAATCCCAGCACTTTGGGAGGCTGAGGAGGGTGGATCACTTGAGGTCAGGAGTTTGAGACCAGCCTGACCAACACGGTGAAACCCCGTCTCTTCTAAAACATACAAAAATTAGCTGGGTGTGGTGGTGCACTCCTGTAATCCCAGCCACTCAGGAGGCTGAGGCAGGAGAATCGCTTGAAACTGGGAGGTGGAGGTTGCAGTTAGCTGAGATCCTACCACTGCACTCCAGCCTGGGCGACAGAGTGAGATTCTGCCTCAAAAAAAAAAAAAAAAAAAGAAAAGAAAAGAAAAGAAAAAAACTTATTTGAGGGCAGATTTGAGGGGCATGTCTCCCAAAATCTTGGGCTTAACCTGCACATCTGTGTTTTCTTGTTGCCAGATTTGTGCCTGTTTCCATGCATTTTGTTTTATTCCGCCCTTTCAGAGGTTTCTCGTGAATATGAATAAAATCTTGCTTTAATAGATACACACATTTTATGAAGTTCAAGTATTAAATCAACTTTGGAAAAAAAAATCAGTCAGAGAGTACATTGTGTAGACAGCTTAAACACACCAAATAAAATGCTTTTAACGTCATGAACTGAAGAGGCCATTTAACTTGATCATTGAGGGCTCACTTTATTCAACAGCAATGACCTATTTAGAGCCATGACTCAGACAGCTTCCCGTGTGAGCTTCCTTTCCTTGGAAGAAAAGAAAGAAAGAGAGAGAGAGAGAGAGAGAGAGAGAAAAAAAAAAAGAGAGAAAGGAATAAAAAAAAAAAAAAAAAAAAAAAAAAAAAAGAAAGAAAAAAAAGACAGGTAGTTTCTCGGGGTTCAAAGCAAAACATTTTTTATTTAAAAAAAGGAAAGAAAGGGAGAAAGAAATGGAAGACAGAAAGGAAAGAAAGCCAGAGATGGGGGAGGGGGGGAGGGGGGGGTGGCTGTGTAACGTCTCCTTTTCTTCTAAATATTTTAATCCCATGTTTTCAAGGGCTCCAGAAGTATTATACAGTTACGTTCATAATGCCTGTAACTCACAGCATGACAAGATTATGTAGGTGAGCTATTTCCCCACGTTTTATAGAGTTCTTTCATACACAAATTTAATTTTAAAAAATCCTTTCTAGCCCTCCCTCCTTCATTTAACTCTGTCACGTCTCCTTTTGATGCCAGGATTCCTTCTCTTCCACCCTAACTTGGCTCCTGTAGTTCAAGTGCTCCTGCAGGCTCCGCCCACCCCGCCTCCAAACTGCTCTCTCCCCTCTTTCAGCCGTTCTTCCCTCTTGTCAGTTTCATTTTCCTGAAACACAGCTCCATGATGTCATCTCTGCTCAAATACTTTTGTGTCTCTTGTTTGCTTTGCTGAGCAAGTTCAATTCTTCATTGGGACTTTCAATGTATTCTACACACCAAACCCCGTGTTTTCGTGGTTTTTTTTTTTTTTTTTTTTTCCTACTACTTTCCCGTTTTTGATTAATTTCCTTCAGTCATGCTGGTCCACTCCTGTCCAGTGATCCTACTCTTTTCCCACTTACCCCATTCTGTATTTTTATTTTTAGTAAGTATTATTCTTGTTGTAGGCTTTGTGGAATTTTCTTCGAAGCCGTCACCTATTTATGGAGGATTAGGGCTAATTATTGGTGGAGGATAGGTTGTGGTATTGTATTAAATTTTGGTGGGGTTTTTGTGGGTTCAATTTTTTTTTTTTTTTTCGAGACAGGGTCTTGCTCTGTCGCCCAGGCTGGAGTGTAGTGGCAATAATATTGGCTTACTACAACCTCTGCCTCCCAGGTTAAAGTGATTCTCCTGCCTCAGCTGGGATTAGAGGTGTGTGCCATCACATCCGGGTAATTTTTGTATTTTTAGTAGAGACCAGGGTCTTGCCATGTTGGCCAGGCTGGTCTCAAACTCCTGACCTCAAGTGATCCACCCGCTTCAGTCTCCCAAACTACTGGGATTGTAGGCGTGAGCTACTGTGCCTGGCTGGCTTAATGGTTTTTGAAATTTATTTGGAGGGAATGATTGTTGGTTTTGGGTAGATGACAGTGATAGCTACTGAGGAGTACCCTGAGGCTTGGGGATCAAGTGTTGCCATGGGGGGCCCTTCCCCTCTCTTCTGTGTTAGTCACAAACCCTTCTATTCCAGGCAAAAGCTCACCCTCCCCTCTCTAAGACTATCTGAATCCTAAGGAATCCTTCATTCTTTGGATTTCATTAAACCCAAGGAAAGAGTCTTGTGTGGAAAGATGTATGGGACTCTTCTTACAGTGCCAAGCATTAAATAAGAGAAGGTGTGTTCCTGGGAACAAATTCCTGGCAGAGTAATAACACGATGATAAATGTACTTTAAATGTAAGTTTACTGAATGACTGACAAATTCTATTATGACTACAGGAGAAAGGAGAAGTCACTGCAGCCTCAACCTCCTGAGCCCAAGTGATCCACTCACCTTAGCCTCCTGAGTAGCTGGGACTACAGGCATGCACCACCATGCCTGGCTAAATTTTAGATTTCTTTTGTAGAGACGCAGTCTCATTATGTTGCCCAGGCTGGTCTCAAACTCCTGGCCTCAACTATCCTTTCATCCAGTGGAGATATTTATTGTAGTTTCAGACTTTCTTCTACACCCATTAAAACAAGTACCCACTAATTGTTGGGTGCCTTTTCTTTTTACGTTTTTTTTCCAGCTAGTGTATATTCTGCATGATGGAAAGATTTTGGAGAGCCTCTAAAATATATTTGTAAAATCCTGCCAATTCTTATTTTTTAAATTTTATTTTTTCATTGATACACAATGTTTTATGTATTTACGGAGTTACATGCACAGAATATGTAATGAGCAGGTCAGGGTATTTGGGGGAGCCATTGCCTTGACCGTCTATCATTTCTATGTGGTGGGAACATTTCAAGTCTTCTAGCTACTTTGAAATATACAACACATTGCTGTTAACCATGGTCACTCTACATTGCCATTGAATAGTGTGTCTTATTTGTTCTATCTAACTTAATTGATAACCTTTCATGGAGAGGCTGAATGAAGAATGAATGAACAGGGTGGGTCATATGAAGGTCTTTATCTTTTTTTTTTTTTCAACCTTATTCATATGTTGTATTTTATTTCTTATGAAAATGGCTACCCAAAGAAGTCACTGTAGCAGCCTACTATTCTAAGGCAGCAACTATAACTTAAATGCTAACAAACTCACTCCATAAGACCTAAAACCCTTCCCCAGGGCTGTAATGGGCATTTAAGTTTCCCAAGCCCAGTGACAACTAATGATTTTTATTACCTATCGAATAGGAACAAATGGATTTTAATAGTTCCCCTATAGCTGAAAAACTCCACAAACAATATGTTGCATCTACCTACATGATCCATTGACTCATGCCAGAAATACTTTCTGAAATGCTTACGACTGTGATGTTCAAACTGGGCTCTGGCTACTTCTGGTGGTTATTTGGTGTTATGCCAAGACATATTGGAAGGCCTTTATCTTTTTTAAGGAAAAGGAAATTTTAAAAGCTAAGTGAAATTTTTTTCACTGTTCCACCTCAGCTGTGTTGCATTCACTTCCTCAGTCCCCCTTGAGTCTCCTGTGAGGAAGCCCTCCTGCCTCGACAAAGAGGGCCCCCTTCCCTCACGCAGCACCTTTCTCTCCACCTCTCAACTTAACCAGCTGGTGGGTGTGTCTTGGGTGTGACCAGGTGGGTTTATTTACCATTTCCCTATGCCCTGTCCTCTCTTCCCCCAAATTAATCGAAGACTTTCTAATTTCCACATAAGAGGACCATCCACTTGTTCAGTCACCAAATATTTATTCCAATTTGTTGTGGACCAGGTATGGTCTCTGCCCACTGCATGCTGACTTCCTGGTGGGGCAGACAGGCAAATAAAAAGCCCTAAGGTAAACATTGCAGCTTGTGGAAAGGACTCTAGTGGAAACAAGGTATGGATATAGAGATTATTATTATTACTTTTTAAGGGACAGAGTCTTGTTCTGTCGCCCAGGCTGGAGTGCACTGGTGCGATCATAGCTCACTGCAGCCTTAACTCTTGGGCTTAAGTGGTCCTCCTCCTCAGCCTCCTGAGTAGCTGGGATTACAGGTGTGCACCACCACACCTGGCTCATTTTCGTATTTTTAGGAGAGACAGGGTTTTGCTATTTCGGCCTGGCAGGTCTCGAACTCCCGACCTCAAATGAACTGCCCACCTCGGCCTCTGAAAGTGCTGGGATTACAGGCATGAGCCACTATGCCCCACCGTCTATGTGCAAATTTCTTCTTGGCATTCATTTAGAAATCTTAGAGTTGTCACTTTGACAGACTCCACAGCAAAAGCACAAGGTAAACTATTTCTTTTGTGTAATAAACCTGTAAGGCAATGTCCTACAATAAAATCCTAAAATGACGTGTTAAAGACCACTCCGGGGTCGTTAAAACTTATGAATTTCTGGAAATTACTTTTGGTATTTTAGCTTTCTAGGATGTTGTTTCAGGTACCAATGTAACAGAAATATCAAATGGTGGCTTAGTGATGCATTAACATCAACAGGTTAATTCCGATTTTTATGGAACACAATTTACTGCCGGATAGCCATTTAACACATAGATCTACTATGCTGTCTTCAGAGTAGAGGGAAGTATGCTGGTTTGTAGTCAGAGTCCTTGTGGCTCCACTTTGGGCGGCCAAAGCAGGTGGATCACTTGAGGTCAGGAGTTTGAGACCAGCCTGTCCAATGTGGTGAAACCCCATCTCTACTAAAAATACAAAAATTACCTGGGCATGGTGGCAGGTGCCTGTAATCCCAGCTACTTGGGAGGCTGGGGCTGGGGAATCATTTGAAACCAGGAGGTGGAGGTTGCAGTGAGCTGAGATCATGCCACTGCACTCCAACCTAGGGACAGAGTGAGACTCTGTCTAAAAAAAAAAGTCCTTGTGGCTCTATAGCGATCCTAAGATTATTACACATATTTTTATTAAATGTGGCTGCTATTTTTTCCTACCCAGGCATTGCATAACAATAACAACCACAAGTATGAGAGATTAAGCTTGTGTAATAGACTAATCCATTTTACTTAGAAAGCCAAGCTGTTCAGGGATAAGGGATACAAGCTGGGTCAGTACGGCTGAACAAAAACAAATTCCAGATTGCTTTTATTCACAGCAAACCTGCATTTCAAGTAACAGTCCACGAACATCCTTTTCATTAGGAAACAACCCTTCTTTCCAGTTTATGTATTTACGTCAGAATCTAAACAGTCTTTTCACTTCATTATTAAGCACTGGCAGATTTGGAACTCCAAGTTAAAACTGGAGGTGTTCTTCCTATTATCTAATAGTTTACATTCTTTTTAATAGAAAAAAAGGCAAAGTGCTGAAAATGCGCTCTGAAGAGGTCCTTTTCTCTTCCCTCCCAAGATTTTGTACATGTCAATGAACCTGTGTAAATGTCTTACTGAAGAGCCTAGGTGCGGAGGATGAATGAGAAAAAAAAGGCAGATGAATAAATAAAGGGAAAGCTTCCTTTTCAGAAGGTGCCTGGAAAGATGAGTAGAAAAGGATTAGAACAAGGTGGGCAAAGGGGTTTTGCTGTCTGAAATAAGATTGGAAGGAAGCTTGGAGAAGAAAGATTTGGTCTGCATGGTGTCTTGGAAGCATTCTAAAAAGAGTGTTTTAGAAAGGGGAGATCATTAAAAGGATTCACACAGCCATTTGTATGAATTGGAAAACCCGGGAGAGTGTCTGAAATGTCCTGTGAGTGCTGACCTGAAATGCAGGTCACCGATGCCCCTAGACATCAATGCAGTCTGAGCACAGTTACATTAACAAACCTTTCCAGCCAGTGTTGAAAGATCATCGCCTCCGATTATCTGCATCTCACCCATGGACTGGTCATTCTGCAAAAAGGGAGAAAAAAAAAAGGGAGACAATTTTACCACACAAGAAAACCTTTAAAGCACATTTTCCTGTCTACCCAGTTAGTGGCCGGAATGTGCCTTACAAATATAGCACAAATAGCTAATAGGGATTCATGGTTGCCTGTGGTTACCAAGAGCCACGCTCCTGCTACTGCCCTTGAGACAAAGCTTTCTAATGGCTGGTGGGGAGAGGGTGGGTGTGCAGGGGGAATGGGAGAGTGGAGAGAGGACAGACAAACCTAACATGAAGCAAAACACTCTGGAAGGTGCCTGAGCCTATCCTGGAGCAGAGAGAACTGGAGAAGACCTGGAGAAGACAGTCATACTCCTATGCTTCGCCTACCTAGGGGTGGACCGAGTATGTGTCAGCTTTGCCACCAAGCCCTGATTAAAGATCTGCAGTGGAGAACAGTCAGGTTCTGGTTTCCTGAGAGACTGGAGGCTTCCTCTACTCCCCATCATCGGAGATCCGGCCCCTCATCTGACATCCAGAGCAATACTAACAGGCCATGAATCAAGAAGTACTGTACTTAGACCTTCTGACATGAATGACGAGGCCTCAGACAATTTCTGCAGTCCTAAGAATGTGACACTCAGAACTATATGTGTGTGTATATATATATACACAAAATATATATAATATATAAAATATGTATACAAAATACATATATACAAAATATATACGCACGTATGTGTGTATATGTATGTGTGTGTGTATGTGTGTGTGTGTGTATATATATATATATATATTTGAAACAGGGTCTCACTTTTGCCCAGGCTGGAGTGCAGTGGCATGATCACAGCTCATTGCATCCTCAATCTCCCAGGCTCAAGCAATCCTCCCGTCTCGGCTTCCCAAGTAGCTGAGACTACAGACAGGCACATACCACAGTGCCTGGCTAATTTTTTTTCTTAATTTATTTTTATTTTTAGTAGAGAAAAGGTCTTGGTATGTTGTCCAGGCTGTTCTTGAACTCCTGAGCCCAAGTGACTCTCCTGTCTTGGCCTCCCAAAGTGCTGGGATTACAGAGAGGAGCCACCACGGCTGGCCTTAGAATCATATTTAGAAGACTTTTTATTGAAATCATGTTAGAGTTTATGATCATTTACTTTCATCATGTTTATGTATGGTATATTATCCTGCCTAATGAAACCTCACAAAACAAACAAACAAAATGGATTGTTACATAGTGACCATCATAATAGGTGTTATTACACAGAGGCAAAACAAGAAACAGAACCAGCCACTTGTCTCCCAGCCTCATTACAGACCCACATTAAAGGAAGCAAAGCCAATATATTCAGGCAATCTGTTTCATGACCAAGCAAGAATGCTGTGATGTTGCAATCCCTTGATTCTAACAATAACCTTGGGGAGAAAAAGACAATCTAGGCACCATATGTGCTACATGCTGAACCAGGAAGCGTCTTTAGTTACTGCTGTGGACAGCTGTCACTTTTGCTAGCTCAGCACCTTCCTTCCTTTATCCTAGCAAAGAGGCCCTCCCTCTTCTTAGGGGGAGTCCATTCTGCACAGTTCACGTAGGGCCAGGCCTTCACAGTGCCGGCCAACCAACTGGGCCTGAAGCTATATCCAACCTCAGACTTTCCAGCTACTCAAGCCAATGCCCTTAGGAATTTTCTTGGGCTGGTTTGAATCGGATTCTCTCACCTAGAGGTACAGTTACTTTGTTATGGAGTTGGTCATCTGGGAAGGGAAAAAGCAGCCAAACCACCAACCAGTAGGACAGATTTGCCAATGAAACACCTTTTGTCTTTTTACCTTGCTGCTCAAACGAAAAAAAAAAAAGACCTTAAAATTTTTTACTTTTTTTATTTTTTTTAAGAGACAGGGTCTCACTCTGTCACTTAGGCTGGAGAGCAATGTTGCAATCATAGTTCACTGCTGCCTGAAACTCCTGGGCTCAAGTGATCCTGCTGCCTTAGCCTCTCAAGTAGCTGGGACTACAGGTGTGCACCACCACGCCTGGCCAAATATATTTTTACTTCTGCTTGGTAAAGCATTCACTCCTTACCATGGATGGTTGGAGGGAGCACAGGCAGACAAGGAGACAGGCTTCACACACTAGCTCATCCTAAAAGTGGTCCACTAAGTTAGATGAACCCAGTTATTTTATTCTTATGGGAACTGATATCAAAAGGAGAAATAGCAAAGGATATTCAGAATTTACAGATGTTTCGTTGTTTTTGTGTATTTATCATCAGATATTCACAAGTAGTCATGATAGTGATCTTTTTGACTTGTCAAAAATGTCAAAGGAGAAAATTTTCTTGTCACTGCTAGAGGTGCTAAAATAGAGGAATTAACATAGGAAGAATTTCTGCATGTTAGACTTAAATGTTAATAGCAGCAGGAAAAATAAAATTTCGGTACTTCCAGGGGACTGGGTTATACAGAATTGAATACAACTACTAAACCACAAAGTTTAATGTAACCAGTGAGATTTACAGTCTGTCAGATCAGAGTAAATTTCACAATAATTCTACATTTTCATCTTCATTCTATTGATTAAAACCAAAAACCAAAAATAATCAGAGAACTAAATAATGTGCTAAAAGTCATAGAGTATGTTGCCAAGCAAGTGTTACTTAAGAAATTCTTACTTCTTCCAAGTGTATAAACATGTTTTTTTAAAAAAAATTTTAATTGACCAACAATTACTGTATATATTTGATATTATTAGGCTGTGTCCCTACCCAGATCTCGTTTTGAACTGTAGTTCTCATAATCCCCACGTGTCATGGGGAGGGACCCAGCGGGAGGTAACTGAGTCATGGCGGCAGTTACCTGCATGCTGTCCTCATGACAATGAGTGAGTTCTCACGAGATCTGATGGTTTTATTAGGGGGCTTTTCCCCCCGCTTCGTTCTGCACTTCTCCTTTCTGCCATCATGTGAAGAAGGGCATGTTTGCTTCTCCTTCCGCCATGATTGTAGGTTTCCTGAGGCTTTCCTAGCCCTGTGGAACTGTGAATCAATTAAGCCTCTTTCCTCTATAAATTAACCAGTCTCAGGTATATGTTGTTATTAGCAGCATGAGAATGGACTAATACAATATTTATGAGGTACAATGCGATGTTACGATACATTTCTGCATTGTGGAATGATCAGATAAGGCTAATTACCATATCCATCACTTCAAATATTTATTATTTCTTGTGTTGAGAACATTTAAAATCCTCTTTTAGCTATTTTGAAATATATATTAATTATAGTCTCTGTGCTGTGCAACAGAACACCAGAACTTATTCCTCCTATCTACCTGTAACTTTGCATCCACTGACCAACCTCTCCCTTTTCCCCATTCTCCCCTGCTGCCCCCAGCCTCTGATAAGCACCATTCTATTCTCTACTTCTGCGAGTTCAACTTTTTTATATTACACATATAAATGCAATTATATGGTATTTATCACTCTGTGCCTGGCTTATTTCACTCAGCATAATGTTCTCAGTCCATTCACATATATACATGTTTTTAATATTAGATTTGTCCTTAATTCATCTGGAATTTATATCTTCCAAGTGGGTATATTGTCAATTGTTTCAATATAATTTATTGAATTATTATTTTTCCCTACTGGTTTGAAACATCATTTTGATCATATCTATCATTCTCATATGTAAGCGTCAGTTTCTGTATTTTTCTAATCTAACATGTCTACATAAACTTTAATTAATCTAACATGTCCAATTAATTAATCTAACTTATCTATTTCCAACACCCAAATCATATTGTTATAATTCTCATAGTTGTTCTCTTTTTCTTTTTTCTTTTTTGTTTTTGCAGATACAGGGTCTTGTTCTGTCACCCAGGCTGGAGTGCATCCTCGAACTCCTGGCTGCTAGCGATCCTCCTGCCTTGGCCTCCCAAAGTGCTAGGATTATAGATGTGAGCCACCACGCCTGGCCTTATCATAGCTTTTTAATATGTTTTAATATTTGATAGGACAAGTCCACTTTTTAGTTCTTTTTAAAAATTGCCTTGAGGCTGAGGGTGGTGGCTCATGCCTGCAGAGGCAGGCACTTTGGGAGGCTGAGGCAGGAGGATTGCTTGAGCCCAGGAGTTTGAGACCAGCCTGGGCAACATAGTGAGATCAACATTTCTACCAAAACAAAACAAAAAACCCCACAAACCCAAAACTGTCTTGGTAACTTTTGTACATTTTCTTTTTTCCTGTCTGGTGGGTTCTACAAAGATCAACTGAATTAATGCATGTGGAACATTTAGAACAGAACCCGGCACAAGGTTAGCATTCCGTAAATGCTAGACAGGATTAATTTCTTTTTTAAAAGTTGTATGGCCAGGGGCTGTGGCTCACACCTGTAATCCCAGCACTTTGGGAGGCTGAAGCAGGCGGATCACAAGGTCAGGAGTTCAAGATCAGCCTGACCAATATGGTGAAACCCCATCTCTACTAAAAATACAAAAAAGAGCCAGGTATGGTGGTATATACCTGTAGTCCCAGCTACTCGGGAGGCTGAGGCAGGAGAATCGCTTGAACCTGGAAGGTGGAGGTTGCAGTGAGCCAAGGTCACGCCACTGCACTCCAGCCTGGGTGAACGAACGAGACTCCATCTCAAAAAAAACATTGTATTATTATTTATTTTATTTTATTTTTTATAGAGATGAAGTCTCACTGTATTGCCCAGGCTGTTTTCGAACTCCTGGCCCCAAGCAATCCTCCCACTTCAGTCTCCCAATTTCTTTTTCTTCTTTCCCCCAACCCCCGACCCTGACTCAGCCCCTGAGGATATGGCTACTCCTCAGTCCTCCACTGGTACACTGGACTCTAGAGCTCCCCTGGTTTACACACTCCAGAAAAATAAGCCTTTTATTTCCCACTGGGATGATGAAGGAAACTTAGAAGTTCAGCTTCTCCACTCAAAGGCTTTCAACAACCTTGTTCTTTTCATTCCATTCCTTCCTCACTCCACCTTCTAAAAACCTACTCCTGAGCCCTTCAGAAATTTGTGGCACGGACCCCCCTACTTCTCACTGTTGGTCTCCTCCACAGGCATTTTGATGTTCATTTTCCCTATTTGGCCGAGCCAGTGCTCTTCCTTGATCAGGCACGTACCACCATGCCCGGCTAATTTTTTTTTTTCAGTAGAGATTGGGTCTCACTATTTTGCTCAAGCTGGTCTCGAGCGACTGGGCTACAGTGATCCTCCTGCCTCAGCCTCCCAATCACTGGGATTAGAGCCATGAGCTATCCCCACCAGGCCTAACCGTGATATTTTTCTAATGGTTCAAAATCATCCTATATCTCTTGGATTGATGTTTGTGTGCTTTTAATGAACGTCACTAGTTTGAAGAAAGATGAACAATCCCAAATAAAATATTACAAGTAAGACTAGTCTATTGTTTTATTTTCTTTCGCTACCTTTGTGTATTTTTAAAGCAAAGTTATGCCAGCTTCATATAATAAGTTGGTTTTTCTATGAGCTAGAAGATTCTGTATATAAATGGATTTAGCTGTTTTGCTAATGTTCAGTAGAGCTCAGAATAAGTTTTATTTTATTTTATTTTAGAGACAGAGTCTTGCTCTGTTGCACAGGCTGGAGTGCAGTGGTACAATCTCAGCTCACTGCAACCTCCGCCTCCCCAGTTCAAGCAATTCTCCCACTTCGCCCTCCCGAGTAGCTGGGATTACAGGTGTGTGCCACCATGATGGGCTAATTTTTGTGTTTTTAGTAGAGATGGGGTTTTGCTATGTTGGTCAGGCTGGTCTCGAACTCGTGGCCTCAAGCAATCTGCCTGCCTCAGCCTCCTAAAGTGCTGGGATTACATGCGTGAGCCACTGTGCCTGGCCAGATTAGGTATTATTTAATCTCCAATTTGCAAATGAAGAAACAGAGACAATAAGAGTTTAAGAAACTGTCCCAAAGAGGGCTGGGCATGGTGGCTCACGCCTGTAATCCCACGCCTATAATCCCGGCTTTTGGGAGGCCGAGGCGGGTGGATCACTTGAGGTCAGGAGTTCAAGACCAGCATGGCCAACATGGTGGAACCCTATCTCTACTAAAAATACAAAAAGTAGCCGGTATGGTGGCACGTGCCTGCAATTCCAGCTACTCGGGAAGCTGAGGTGGGAGAATCGCTTGAACCTGGGAGGTGGAGGTTGTAGTGAGTCAAGATTGCACCACTGCACTTCAGCCTGGGCGACAGAGCGAGACTGTCCAAAAAAAAAAAAAAAAAAAAACTTTCCCAAAGAGGTGCTGCTAGTAAGTGAATGCGTCCAGTTCAATCCTAGATTCACCTGACTCCACAACCTTCTGGTGTAGCCCCTGGCCCTCCCCAGTATTCCTGGGGGAAAGAAGCACATCGTGGGTGCTCCCTGGAGAGAAACACCAAGGGGTACAGGGTCTGGCTGCATCAGTGAAGTCAGAGGCATAAGCTGAAATGGACAGGAGAAATCAACATCTCCGTAGGAACGCTGGTGGCAGAGGATGTGTGGATTTACTCAAATACAAAAGGAAACCTCTGACCTATAGTCACGCATCTTTGGAAAAACTATTTTGGAAATGTTAGGTGACCTGGTCTCTAGGTACTCCATACAGCATGTCAGATAGCGCAGCAGGGAAGACGATTCCTCACCAAACAGACAATTTGGACTGCTTTGAGAACGTTCAGGAAAAAAACAAACTGAGGAAGAATAAATATCCTAAATATCCTGTCCTTCTGAGGAACCAGAAGAGGAAAAGTAAAGAAAATAAATAAACAAGAGAACCACTCTCTAAGTCATTCATTTCAAGACTCAGAGCGCAACTTGCTTCAAAATCTCTACACAAAGGCTGTCTCAATATTCTCCGCCCCCACAGAGGCCTTAACTTTGCTTTTCCCCTTCTTTCATCCTAATCTTTCCTCTCAGCTATTCTCCTGTGCTCAGAGAGGTCGCTGATACTCTATCAAATGGACAGAGATGCAAAACAGAGTCAGAAACATTTCATTGTAAGAAGATTTAATGATCAAGCTGGAGAGCTCCTAATTAAAATGTTGCAAATGGCTCGAATTGATTTTTTTAAAAACTCTGAGCATTTGATACCAGCTCAGATAATAAGGACAGGTGAATTGATTCTAGTATTCCTAGTTTCCCATCAGTGGTTGATGTGAGATGTGACTTGCAGTTGAGTCCCTCAGTCTTTTAAGCTACATGGAGCCAAAGTGGAAGCTGATGCAGAGCCAGGGTCAGTGAAGCTCTCACACCTGTCCCTTGTTTCCACCAGAGCTGTTCTGTCTCTGCTGTTATTTACCGATTTTTTTTTTTTTTGAGATGAGGTATCGCTCTTGCTACCCGGGCTGCAGTGCAGTGTTGCAACCTTGGCTCACTACAACCGCCTCCGGGATCAAGCGATTCTCCTGCCTCAGCCTCCCAAGTAACTGGGATTACAGGCACGTGCCACCATGCCTGGCTGATTTTTGTATTTTTAGTAGAGACAGGGTTTCACCGTGTCGGCTAGGCTGGTCTGGAACTCCTGACCTCAGAGGATCCGCCCGCCTTGGCCTCCTAAAGTGTTGGGATTACAGGAATGAGCCACCGCGCCCGGCTGTATTCACTGAATTCTAAAGAAGACACTGGGGGAGAAATGTTCTGCTATCAAAATACCCAAAAGTTTGAAAACTATTAGGTTGGTGCAAAAGTAACTGTAGTTTTTGCCTTTTTTCAAATGGCAAGGACTGCAATTACTTTTGCACCAACCTAATATCATGTTAATGTTTTTATCTCTTGAAATCAACTTACCTTCTTTTCAGTCTCCTGTTCATTTAAATACCTATTTGGTGCTTAGATTGTTTTTGTGGAGAAACTCATGCTTTCAATCTCTGTGGGGTGAGTGGGGAGAAAGGAGAATGTGGAGACCAAGCGAACAGGCAGCTGGCGTCTCATGAATTCAGGCACCAGGCTGCCTGGGTTCCGGCCACAGCTCCACTTTTTGTGCAGCAACCTTAGGGAAGTTACCTAACCTTTCAGCGCGTCGCGTCACTTTCCCTATGAATAAAAAGAGTATATTCAGAGTTCCTACTTCAGAGGAGCATAGGGAGGATTAAATGAATCAGTACGCATTAAGCACTTAGAAAAGTGCCTGGCATTTTATAATAAATAGTACATGAATAGTACATTTTATAATAAATAGTACTCTGTCTTCTTGACATCTGCCTTTAGTATTTTTTTTCTTTTTTTTTTTTGAGACAGTCTTGCACTGTTGCCCAGGCTGGAGTGCAGTGGCGTGAACTCAGCTCACTGCAACCTCCACCTCCTGGGCTCAAGTGATTCTCCTGCCTCAGCCTCCCAAGTAGCTGGGATTACAGGCTACCAGGCCCGGCTAAATTTTTTGTTGTTGTATTTTTAGTGGAGATGGGGTTTCGCCATGTCTTTAGTCTTGCCTTTAATCTTAAGAAACATGCACATCTGTTTGAGTCTCCTGACATTGGTTTTGTGATTTATTCTTTGTTCATTCACACAGCAGATAATACATACATGTAAGCCATGTGCTCTGTGGTTAGGGTTTACTGAGGTGGACTGACGCCATGAGGCACATGGTTAAGAAGGACTGCTGTCCCTCTGGTGCCAATCTATTGATTGGCTACCACCTTGGAAGCACACTCATCTGTGTGTTCCTTCGGGGTTTCTCAGTGAACTCCCAGCTCCCGTGCTGCAGTGTCTGATGTTTACAATGAGCCATTGCATGGGCAAAATTTCCATCATGCCACTTTACTCCTTCCTTCCTTCCTTCCTTCCTTCCTTCCTTCCTTCCTTCCTTCCTTCCTTCTTTCCTTCCTTCCCTCCCTCCCTCCTTCCTTCCTTCCTTCCTTCCTTCCCTCCCTCCCTCCCTC
>NC_045442.1:106385018-106477414 GCF_002776525.5 Piliocolobus tephrosceles | reverse complement strand
TGCCAATCTATTGATTGGCTACCACCTTGGAAGCACACTCATCTGTGTGTTCCTTCGGGGTTTCTCAGTGAACTCCCAGCTCCCGTGCTGCAGTGTCTGATGTTTACAATGAGCCATTGCATGGGCAAAATTTCCATCATTCCACTTTACTCCTTCCTTCCTTCCTTCCTTCCTTCCTTCCTTCCTTCCTTCCTTCCCTCCCTCCCTCCTGCCTTCCTTTCTTTCTTCTTTTTCTTTTTTTCTTTCTTCTTTTCCTTCCTTCCTCCCCCCTCCCTCCTTCCTTCCTTCTCTCCTCCCTTCCTTCCTTCTTTCCTTCCTTCCTTCTTTCTCTTCCTTCTTTCCTTCCTTCCTCCTTCCATCCTTTCTCCCTCCCTCCCACTTTCTTTCCTCTTTTTTTCTTTCTCTGTCTCTCTTTCTTCTTTTCCTTTCTTCCTTCCTCCCTCTCTCCCTCCCTCCTTCCTTCCTTCTTTCCCTTCCTTCCTTCTTCCTTCTTTCTCTTCCTTCTTTCCTTCCTTCCTTCCTGCCTTCCTTCCTTCCTCTTTCTGTCCTTCCTCCCTCCCTCCCTCCTGCTTTCTTTCCTCTTTTTTCTTTCTCTCTCTCTTTTCTTTCTTTCTCTTCCTTCCTTCTTCCTTCCTTCCTTTCTTCTTTCCCTTCCCTCCCTCCCTCCCTCCTTCTTTTCTTTTTTTTTCTTTCTTTTGAGACAGAGCCTCACTCTGTCATCCCTGTCGGAAACCAGTGGTGCAATCATAGCTTACTGCAGCCTCGAACTCCTGGGCTCAAGCGGTCTCCCACTTCAGCTCCGCAAGTAGCTGGGACTACAGATGTGCACCACCACACCCAGATACTTTTTTTATTTTTGTTTTTAGAGACAGGGTCTTACTATGTTGACCAGGCTGGTCTCGAATTCCTGGCCTCAAGTGATCCTCCTGCCTTGGCCTCCCAAAGCACCTGGCCTCACTTTGCTGTTTTCAGCCTTTTTCTTGATGGACAGCAGCCACCTGGAGATCATGCTCTGACCCATGTTTGTACTTATTGGCTCCCTGGACCTGTGTTGGTTTTTCTAGAGAGCTATTTACAGTCAGCAGGGCGTGGAGTGATCCCGAAACTGCTTTGCAGGATGGAGGTAGAAGATCTGTGGTAGAACATGAGCATGGAGTTCCTGATATTTTTCCAGGTCTGGTTGCATTTTTATCTTGGGAATCAGGTCAACTCCTTTCTATAAATCCACAATTTTAGCTTGTGGGAATTTAAAAAAGAATTCACTACTTGTAAACAAAACAACCTCAACTAGATCACTCTAGTTCACAGGAAAAGTCAATATTCCACAAATTTTGATAAACATTGTTAATTACCAATTCCTTGTGACCCCTCTTATGATGGCCAATGAACACCGACTGCCGTTTTGCACTGAAGGCCCTGGAGTTCTGGGTCCAGGACATGCAGTTTGGTTCTCGGTCTTGGCTGGGCATGGCTCACACCACACTTCTCTATCTCTCTTCAAGTGGGTAATTCTTATTCTTTCTTCAAGGCTCAGTTTGCGGGACACAGTGGCTCATGTCTGTAATCCCAGCACTTGGGGAGGCTGAGGCAGGCGGATCACCTGAGGTCAGGAGTTCAAGACCAGCCTGGCCAACACGGTAAAACCCTGTCTCTACTAAAAATACAAAAATTAGTCAGGTGTGGTGGCAGCTGCCTGTAATCCTAGCTATTAGGGAGGGTGAGGCAGGAGAATAGCTTGAACCCGGGAGGCAGAGGTTGCAGTGAGTCGAGATCTCATTATTGTACTCCAGCCTGGGTGACAGCGAGAATCTACCTAAGGAAAGGAGAAAGGAGAAAGGAGAGGAGAGGACTCAGGCATCATCTCTTCTAGGAAGTTTTTTTTCCTGGACTCCCCCGGCTTCCTCTGCATGGGTGCCCCAATAATACTATGCATATCTGGATGTCAACAAAGCACATTCGACTGAAATTTTCTGTGAATGTAGCAATTGCCGATGGAATGAAAACTTTTTCAGCATAGAAGCCGACTTTCATCCTAATTGTACCCCCAGTGGCTGGCACGTTGTAGCATTCAGCGTTCGTTGAGCCAGACTGACAATTATAAGCACGCATGTTAGCTGTATTTTTAATACTTCTTCCCCACCCACTTTAGCCATGAAATGTTGGCAAGCAACACTTCCTGTTATGTCTGAGTGATTCCCACCCAAACTGCATTTCTTTATTCTCATTACTATTATTTTATTATCTCAGTTCCTGAAAAGCCTCCTTAATATATACTTTTTATTTTTATTTATTTATATATTTTTAGAGATGGGGCTCTCACTATGTTGCCCAGGCTGGTCTCGGACTCCTGGGCTCAAGTGATCCTCCCACCTCAGCCTCCCAAGTAACTGGGACTACAGGCGTGTGCCACCATGCCCTACAACCTCAAAATGTTAAAAAAATAAAAAAACCCTAAATGCAAAAGGCCATGTGAATTCTGAACATTGAAAATACAAAAATATGAATTTTTGATATTTTAATACCAGTAGTTCATTGGATAATGAGTAAAGGATACATTTTTCAAGTGAAACTAGCAATTTTAGCCAGGAAAAAAATTATATCTATATATATGTAATTACATATATACAAATAAGTTTATATATAAACATAATTCATATATACAAATATTTATATATAAACATATAGAATATAAATATAATATCTATTATAATTATAAATAATATAATATAAATATTGTATATCTATGTTCACCTGTACAATTTAGTTCATTTGAAAGTACACATCCATCTTGCATTTCCTGACTTTGGTGTGCCTGACTCTCCAAACGTGATGTGACTTTCTTCTAAGACAAAATGGCTTTCTGTTTAATGACAATGATTAATCACTGCATTGTGATTGGTATTCTACTCCACCCAGTTTCCAAGAGGGGTCCTGGTTAGCTAAGCGTAATCCCCACCACACAGAGAAAGGCGCTTTCCTTTATGAGAAAGAAAGGGAGGATGAGTCAGAAGGAGGGACACAACGATGGGAAGAATCCATAGGCTAATGGGAAGAAAGAAAGGCCACCACGCAAAAGGAAAAAGAGGAGGGGAGAAGGGAATGGATCTTTATTTCAGTTTAGTTAGAGATGACCCCAGGAAAGAGGAAACTCAGTTTAAAAACAGATTCAGCCGCATTGCTTTACATGATCTTTGTTTGAAACGTTGAAGCAGGATATCCTTCTGTTTTGAACCTTGGTATGGACTTCTTGTTTTGATTTAAATTATGTTTTTAAATCATGAGGCAGAAGGACAAACACATGGAGCCTCTTGACACATCTGAATGACCCCAAAGACTCCAGCAAAGTTTATGTTTTAAAATGTAGTTGATGATACCCTAGCGGTGATCATTTCTTAAGAGACCATTTTCTTTTTCATTTTTCTTTCTTTTTATTTTTTATTTGTTTAGACAGAATCTCACTCTGTTGCCCAGGCTGGAGTGCAGTGGTGCAATCTTGGCTCACTGCAACCTCCGTCATCTGGGTTCAAGTGATTCTCCTGCCTCAGCCTCCTGAGTAGCTGGGACTACAGGCATGCACCGCCATGTCTAGCCAACTTTTGTATATTTTTATATTTTAGTAGAGATGGGGTTTTGCCATATTGGCCAGGCTGGTTTAGAACTCCTGACCTCAAGTGATCCACCTGCCTTGGCCTCCCAAAGTGCTGGGATTACAGGTGTGAGCCATAGTGCCCAGCCAAGAGACCATTTCCTCCACACAATTATTAAAAAAAAAAAAAAAGGGACGATTTAGAATTCTCACTTAAATAATTCAGTGAAAATGATTGTTCAAAAGTAACAACATCTTAAACCAGCTCTCATGAAACTGTTTTAAGATTGCCAGGAGGATGACATGGTGTTGAGGAAGGGCCCAGGGAGAGAAGTGGCAGCAGATTGTGTGCCATGGAGCCATGGAAACTTCCAGAACACTCACCGACCTTCTGACATTTAACTGAATCTATCTTCATTTCCAAGCTTCCGTATTTGGGCCCAAAAAGTTGAGCTCTGTGTGTCACTTCTCAGCTCAAAATATTTCTGAAGATTCCCATGCCTGCAAAAGTCTGGTTTTGTCATAACAATGGGCAGAGCCACCCGCAGAGCGAGGCAAGAGGAGCCCTGCATATCACAAATACCAAAACACAAAGACATTTATTGTTGCTGTTTTTGGTCTTATAAAGAAGATTTTTAGAAAGTTCTATAACAGATTGAGCTAATGGAATTATTCAAGAGGACATGCAGGCTGAAGTAGGCCTCCCCTCCTCTTTGCAGGGTAGAGTTAGGGGCAGTGGTGGAGAAAAGAACAGCCTACCTGGGGAAACACGCAAAGAGAAGGGGATATTGGCCACCCCAAATCACCCAGGGTAGGTGTCTCAGCAGGACGGCCTCCCCAGATGATGACGCTCCCTTCAGCCCCTTGGCTCAGAAGGTATAGTCTTGGAGGCATCTGAATTGGAAAAGAGGGACATGGAGGAGAAGGACCTAGGTACCCCAGTGCTCTGAAGAGTTTCCCGAGTCAGGTCCATCCAGGTTTCAGGAGGGTCCTGTCCTTACCTGGGGGCCCTGTCCTCAGCTCATGCCCAGCCTTGCCCAGCAGATACCGTGGTCTGCTCAGGCTTGCAGCCTGTAGAGATGAGCCTGGCTCCTTTAGTCAATCTCTAGGTCGAGTGAAAACCTGAGCTTGGCCATTAACAAAGCTATCAAGTTTCAAAACCTTAACTATTTGGGCAAAGGGTATGTGGATCGGCCTTTGTATTCTTGTCCTGGGACCCATAAATGTTAGGGGCAAGCCTGACTCTCAGAATCATTTACTGAGCATTTAAATTTACCAAGTGCCTGGCATGTTAGTAAGCACATGACTTACATGAATCCTAACACAGTCCTATGCGGTAGGATCGAGCAATCACACTCCTTAATATTTATCCAAATGAATTGAAAACTTGTCTGCAAAAAAATTACCTAGATATTTATAGCAGCTTTATTTATTTATTTATTTTGAGGCGGAGTCTCACTCTGTTGCCCAGGCTGGAGTGCAGTGGCATGATCCTGGCTCACAGCAACCTCTGCCTCCCAGGTTCAAGTGATTCTCCTGCCTCAGCCTCCTGAGTAGGTGGGATTACAGGTGTGTGCCATCACACCAGGCTAATTTTTTTATTTTTAGTAGAGATGAGGTTTCACCACATTGGCCAGGCTGGTCTAAACTCCTGACCTCAAGTGATCTCCCTGCCTTGGCTTCCCAAGTGCTGGGATTACAGGCATGAGCCACCGCACCTGGCCAGCAGCTTTATTTGTAATTGCTAAACTACGGAGGCAACCCAGAGGTTCTTCAGTAGGTGAATCGATGAATGAACTGTGATGCATCCATGCAATGAATTATTATTCAGTGCAAATAAGAGCTATCAAGTCATAAAAAGACATGAAGAAAACTTAAATGCATATTACTAAGTGAAAGAAGTCAATCTGAAAGGCCACACACTGTAAGGTTCCAACTAAATGACATTCTAGAAAAGGCAAAACTATGGAGACAGTAAAAAGATCAGTGGTCGGCAGGGGTTAGGTGGGAGGCAGGGAGAAAGAGGCAAAACACAGGATTTTCAGGGCAGTAAAACTGTCTTGTATGATACTGCTCCACTGGATTGATATCATCATACAGATCTAAACTCATAGAATGTACATCACCAAGAGTGAACCCTAATGCACACTAAGAACTTTGGGTGATAATGATGTGTTGATGTAGGTTTTCTTGTAACAAATGTTCAACTCTGGCAGGGGATGTTGATAAGCGGGGAGGCTATGTGGGGCTATATGAGAAATCCTGTACCTCCCAGACAGCTTTGCTGTAAAGCTAAAATTACTCTGAAAAATAAAATCGATTTTAAAAACAAATCTTATGAGGCAGGTAGTAGGTACTGTTATCACCCCAATTTAAGTAACCTTGTTAACTAACTTTGCCCAAGGTCCCACAGCTGGGAGGTGATGTTGCTGGAGCCAGGGTGGAGATTTAACACAAGACCCCATCCTGCTGCAAAGCCTCCACCTGACGAACAGGTTTGGCAGCTTCTCTATTGGCCTGATCACAATCTGCCTTTCCGTGTGACCTGCAGTCCACTCCAGTGTGTTCCACTGTGCATGGATCACTTGTGCAGATTGTGATTCTGTATGTCTGGGGTGGGGCCTAGAGTCTGTGTTTCCTTCTTTTTTTTCCCCCCCTTACACTCAGGGTCTCATTATGTTGCCCAAGCTAGAGTGCAATGATGCCATCATAGCTCACTGCAGCCTCGAACTCCTGGGCTCAAGAGATCTTCCTGCCTCAGTCTCCAGAGTAGCTGGGATTGCAGGTGCGTGCCACCATGCCCAGCTAGTTTTTTACACATTTCTAACCAGCTCCCAGGTGATGGGGGTGCTGCAGGTCCCCAGGCCACCCTTTGAGTAGCCGGAGTCTACGTTCCACCCACACCAACTTGTGGGCTAAATCTAGTGCGTACTCTGCATTTTACCGTCTTTGTATTTTACATCTTTGTATCTTGTTAATACTCTTTCTGATAGGGTTTGGCTGTGTCCCCACCCAAATCTCATCTTAAACTGTAGTTCCCATAATCCCAACATGTCATAGGAGGGACCTGGGGGAGAATCATGGTGATTCAATTATTGTGGAGAACAACCTCCATGTTGTTCTCATCCCAGTGAGTTCTCACGAGATCTGATGGTTTTATAAGTGGTTCCCCCTTCCCTTCGCTCTGCACTTCTCCTTCCTGCCACCACGTGAAGAAGGACGTATTTGCTTCCCCTTCTATCATGACCGTAACTTTCCTGAGGCCTTCCCAGCCCTGCAGAACTGTGAGTCAATTAAACCTCTTTCCTTTATAAATTACTCAGTCTCGGTATGTCCTTACAGCAGAATGAGAACGGACTAAAATACCCGCTATTCAGAATATCTCTCTGCCACATCTCTGCCTGTCAAAATCATAATCATACTCAGATATCCAAATTAAATTCCACTTTCATTATAAAATATCACCTGAACCTCACCCCACCACAGCTGTTGGCCAGAAGTGATCTCTCCAGCCAACCCACTTCCTTTGCATGTAGCACCCATTCAGGCAGCACTGGTTACTTCCTTGTTATACTAGCTACCCCTTGTTCACTGCATATGCATCTGTTCACTTCTGCTGTTGTTTTTTACATTTTAAAGTTTTGTAGTTTTTGTAGAGATAGGGTCTCACTATATTGCCTAGACTGATCTCAGACTCCTGGGCTCAAGCAATCCTCCTGCTTCAGCCTCATGAGTTGCTGGAACTGACTAATTTTTGTATCTCTGTGGAGACAGGGCCTTGCTGTGTCATCCAGGTTGATCACAAACTCCTGGGCTCAAGTGGTCCTCATGCCTTGGCCTCCCAAAATGCTGGGAGTACAGGCGTGAGTCTCTGCACCAGACCCACTTCTGCTGTTTTGAAAGCAGCTTGAGGATGGGGACTTTACGTCTATCTCCTTGAAGGTTCCTCAACACTGAACAGGGCCTTGGACATAGAAAGGAACACGGTGTGGGACTCGAAGAGTGGCCCAGACCCTGCCCTGCCCCTGTCTTAAGCTCCCTGATGCTAGTCTTCTCTTCTAGAAAATGAGTACAGTGACACGTACCCGTTTGGGTTGTTGTGAGGTTTAACTTAAATGTCATATGTAAAGTGCTTTACCCAATAGGCCCTTGATAAATGTTTATTGGATTGAATTTGCTTCTTGTATTATCTGTAAAAGGGAAGGGAGCAGACATGGGAGTGAATTAAGGACAAAGCCAGACCTAGAACCGAGTGTCTTAGCTTTTATTCCAATGCTTTTTTCTACTCTCCCAAGCTCTGCTGCCTTTTAGTTCTGTGAATAGCCCCCATGTAGCTAAAATGTGTTGGTGTTTACAGAAAAACACTAGAATATTATTTACTGGGTTCACATTTTCTACACAAATCACTGACCAAATTCAGATAGGGCTTAGAAAGAAAAGGCATAAATGTACCCTTAGGTCTTGGTAAACCATAAAGTAACATGACATATAATATACATCAATAATGTGGTGCTATCTCTACATAACTCAACACAACAAAACTTAAAAGCAGGCAATGGTTTCCAGATGCAATGTGGAAAAAGAAATTATTATGATCCGCTGGAATAATGGACTTAACCAGTTACTTTCTGGGACACTTTGGCAAACTCACTTGATTTCTCATTTAATTCATCTGGAAAGTGGAGATGCTGCTACCACCTGCCTGTTATGGTCTGAATGTTCGTGAACCCCCAACTCCCCAACCCTGCCCAAAATTCAGATGTTGAAATCGAATCACCATGATACTGGGAGGTGGGGACTTTGAGGGGTGATTAAGTCATGAAAGCGGAGCCCTCGTGAATGGGATTAGTGTCTTTAGAAAAGAGACCGCAAAGAGCTTGCTTGCCCCTTCCGCCAAGTGAGGACACAGTGAAAAGGCACCATCTACGGACATGAAAGTGGGACCTCGTCTATGGCCACACCACCTAGAATGCACCCGATCTCGTCTGAAAGTGGGCCCTCACCACACACTGAATCTGCCAGCGCCTTGATCTGGGAATTCCCAGACTCCAGAACTGTGAGAAAGAAATCTCCGTTGTTTACAAGCCACCCAATCTATGGCATTTTGTTACAGCAGCCTGTACGGACTAAGACACCACCTTACCTGCTTCTCGAAGTTACATAAGGAGCCAACAAATTACTGATATATGCAAATACTAGGAAAAATGTAACAAACCATATGCCAAAAATTATTAACAATATCATTAGGCATAATATAGAGCTAAGGGGAGAAGGCAATTGATGTGAAATAGAAAGTAGAAGACTTGAGGAAGAGCAAATACCAAGTGTTTCATGCATCGTTATTACTTTTTAGGCTTACGGTCTTTGTTCAGACTTCTCCAGGTCTCAAATGAGACATGGACACTATGGAAGAAAGTCAGAGAGCAGAATGTTTCTAGAACCACCTTCCATTTTTCAGAATAAGAAAAGATGGTTTATTTGATGTAGGCATGTTGATTGGCAGTGCAGGCTTGCAAATTCCTTCAGTATTAAGTCATGTCTTCAAAATTGGGTGGGGCGCTGAGTTATTAAATTTTTTCTTTTCCTCTGGAGGCTAAGGGCTTGGAAAGCTGGAGGCTACATGTGAAATGAGTTGGGTGGTCTCGGGCGAATTCTGTGTAAACAGTGTTGCTCATCTAAAGTAGCACAAAACACTGCACATCTGTCTGTCCATATTATCCAAGCAGGATCTGGACTCCATTAATGTGCCTGAGGAATAAATGTATCCTCTAATAAATGTCTTTGTAATCACAGTGAAAAGGAAGTTCCAGGACCCCTAAGGAAATGAGACTCTGCTGTACCAATTTGTTGGCGGAAGCCTGGAAGAGGAGTGGGAGAAGGAAGCCGACCACAGCTGTGTCTGACTTAGGTTGTGCCTCCTTTGAGCATGAGAAATGTGAGGTTCGATATCAGCAGCTACCGTTTAAGTACCATAATCTAGGCTGCCGATGAGCAACGCAAAACCACCTGGGTAAGGTGGCCTCTGCTCTTAGGTTTTTGTGGGAGGATCTAAGAACAGCTCCTCAATGAGACATTCCACTGAGGCTGCATACTGGGCAACCACTGAGCTCCGAATTTCAGGCACATCCACACTACATGGCCTAGCAAGGACCAGTGGCTATGGAACAAGGCACATGGGTTGTCCAGTTTTTGCATTCAGATATTGCTAGCACATAAAACATCTACTCTTCTCTCCCTCTGCCCTCATCAAATATTTGTGGTCACTGGCTGATGAGCACGAGGACTTTTGTTTTGTAAGGGAGGGAGGAGAAGAACTTTGACTGAGTCAGGGTGGCAGGGAAGAGGGAACAAGAGGGCGATATGAACTCTGTTCCCTGACTCCTTTGGCCATAAACTAATTGAACTGCTTTCATCAGAGACTGTAAGATCTTGGGAGGAGTTTAAGGCCAGAAGCAGGTTATGTTCAGAACTGTTCAGGGTCCCCTGCCTCTGTGAGAAACCTAGCCCTGCCTGGCAGCTTTAGGCAGCCCTTGGAACTGATACGGGCACTCCTTCAACAGGCACCATCAGCAAGGGCTTCATTAAGGATCCTAGAAGAGGCTTCTCAAGAAGAACCAGGAAATGCAGCAGGGGCTGGCGGAGGAGGTGGCAGATGCTCCGTGGTAACTGCAGCTGACAGGCTGATTTGTGGACGCAAGGGCGGACTCGTTTGGGAAGGCTGAGAAATAACTAGAGAATAAATTCTCAGGAAGGTGGGAAGAGTTCAACCCATATCCAGTGTACTTCAGGCACAGTCATAAAAGGACCCAATTTTGTATTTACTGATCAGTTATGCCAAGGGTTAAAGCTACATAGAAAATGACATTGGAGGCTGCGGCGCGGTGGCTCACGCCCCTAATGCCAGCACTTTGGGAGTCCGAGGAGGGCGGATCATGAGGTCAGGAGATCTAGACCATCCTGGCTAACAAGGTGAAACCCTGTCTCTACTAAAAATACAAAAAATTAGCTGGGCGTGGTGGCAGGCGCCTGTAGTCCCAGCTACTCAGGAGGCTGAGGCAGGAGAGTGGCGTGAACCCGGGAGGCAGAGCTTGCAGAGAGCTGAGATCAGCCACTGCACTCCAGCCTGGGCGACAGAGCGAGACTCTATCTCAAAAAAAAAAAAAAAAGAAAAGAAAAAAGAAAATGACGTTGGGTGTTAGAAATTTCAGTAATTTATTCAGAATCTATTTACTCTTCTTGTGATCATATAAATTTCATTTGCTGTAAAACTCATGATATATCATGAAACTCCACTGAGTATGGGTATATATCCTTACATATACAGGATATATATACCCTTAACATAATGCAGTTTGCAAAACTGTTTTCTAATGTAACAAAACTTTGTTTTTTAATTTTAAATGATTTGAAGGGAATGACTTTTATTGCTGTAGTTTAAAAATGTCATTATACTTTGGAGAAGCCCCTGTGACTTCTGTTGCTTGCCTAGATGGACTAACAAAGAGCAGATTTATCCTCTTTCCTTAAAACCAAAAAAGACAGGCTGGGTGCAGTGGCTCATGTCCGTAATCCCAACACTTTGGGGGGCTGAGGTGGAATGATGGCTTGAGCTCAGGACTTCAAGACCAGCCTAGGCAACATGAAACCCAGTCTCTTAAAATAGGTATATATTAGCTGTAGTCCCAGCTACTGGGGAGGCTGAGGTGTGAGGATTGCTTGAGCCCAGGAGGCTGCAGTAAGCTGTAATTGTGCCACTGCACTCCAGCGTGGGCAACAGAGTGAGAACTTGTCTCATTAACAACAACAACAAAAAAGAAAAATACATATGAAACAATAGTTTCAGGATACTAGACATCAAGCAATAAAGGACAGAAATCCTTGCAAGACAGAGATAAATAAGGTGGGCTCTACAATTGCCTCAGCTTACTGTCCTGCTAGAGTTCTCAGGCCACTTAACATAACCTCCTCCAGGTTTGTCTGTGTTGTCACAAATGACAAGATTTCATTCTTTTTAATGGCTGAGTGTATATCTACCACATCACCTTCATTCATCTGTTGACGCACACTTAGGTTGGCTATTATAGTGAGTCATGCTGCAGTAAACATGGGAGAGCAGGTATCCCTTTGACATACTGATTTTGTTTCCTTTGGATAAATGCCCAGTAGTGGGATTGCTGGATCACACGGTAGGTAGTTCTATTTCTTTCTTTCTTTTTTTTTTTTTAAGGAACAGGATCTCATTATGTTGCCCAGGCTGGTCTTGAACTCCTGGGCTCAAGCAATCCACCCACTTTGGCCTCCCAAAGTGCTGGGATTACAGGCATGAGTCATTGCAACTGACCTAGTAGTTCTATTTTTAATTTTTTGCGGAACTCCCATACCGTTTGCCATAGCAGCTATGCTACATTCCCAAAAACAGTGTATAAGGGTTTCCCTTCTCTCCATCCTCATCAGCATTTGTGATTTTCTTTTTTTTCTTTTTCATAATAGTCCTTCTAATGGGTATGAAGTGGTATCCCATCTGGTTTTGACTTGCATTTCCCTGAAGACTGGTGACACTGGGCATTTTTTCATGTACCTATTGACCATTCGTATATGAGTGAAATTCTTCACAGAAACAAAAAATAATCTTTTCATTTTTTTTTTTTTTTTTTTTTTTTGAGATGGAATCTTGCTCTGTGCCCCAGGCTGGAGTGCAGTGGCATGATCTCTGCTCACTGCAAGCTCAGCCTCCCAGGTTCATGCCATTCTCCTGCCTCAGCCTCCCGAGTAGCTGGGACTACAGGCGCCCGCCACTACGCCCGGCTATTTTTTTTTTTTTTTTTTGTATTTTTAGTAGAGATGGGGTTTCACCGTGTTAGCCAGGATGGTCTTGATCTCCTGACCTTGTGATCCACCCACCTCGGCCTCCCAAAGTGCTGGGATTACAGGCTTGAGCCACCACGCCCGGCCCTTTTCATTATTATTATGGAAAAATGACACCGAGGCCAAGTAGGTGACACAGTCCTGGTCTGTGGTCACATATTTCTCAAGCACTCCTAATTCAACAATTCAAATTTAGTAACAAATTGTGCGTATCATAAATCTACTGGTCCACAAGCAGAAAGAGACTGGGGTATTTCACAAGGCAAGTGGCAATGAAGTCAGTATTCTTCAGCAGAAAACTGGCATTTTAGATTCTTATTTCTGGGGCATTAAAGACCTAAAAGCCAATTTTGGCACCACTGGCAAGCATGGGTACATATTAAGGATGCGTGAATGATTTTCAAACCTGCCACATAAAATGTTTGATCTTTATCACTCCAGTTTGTATTTGGCTGAGGAGTATGGGGAGGAGTTTCTAAGTTCTCTTAAAACGCTGGGATCTAACTATCCGAAGATAAGACAATCCACCCAAATTCTGATCACACAGTATCCGTCTTTGTAATAGCACACCTGACCGAAAGAAAAATAGAAGTAGCACATCCTATGTTACATAATGTTATATATTTGAGAATGAAAACTCGAAATTCAAACACAGTTTAAAAGGAAGGTATCTAAACTTAAAAAGTTTTCATGAGTCCATCTCTTAATAATTAGATAGGCATGTACAGTCATAAAGTTTTTGAAAACATTCTTTTATCTTTTCCTTTCCTTCCTTTCTTTCTTTCCTTCCTTTCCTTCCTTCCCTTCTTTTCCTTCCTTTTCTTTCCTTTCCTTTCTTTCCTTTTCTTTCCTTCCTTCCTTCCTTCCTTCTCTTTTCTTTCTTTCTCTCTCTCTCTTTCTTTCTTTCTCTTTCTCTTCTTTTTCTCTTTCTCTTTCTCCTTTTCTTTCTCTTTCTCTTTCTCCTTTTCTTTTCTTTCTTTCTGGGTCTTGGTCTGTTGCCTGGGCAGGAGTGTGCTGATGCAATCATAGCTCACTGCAGCCTTCAGCTCCTGTCAAGCAATCCTTCCATTTAGGCCTCCCAAGTAGCTGGGACTACTGGCGAGTGCCACCACAACCAGTTAGTTTTTTTCTTTCTTTTTTTTTTTTTTGTAGAGACAGTGTCTCAATAGGTTGCCCAGGCTGGTCTCAAACTCCTGGCCTCAAGCGATCCTCCTGCCTCAGCCTCCCAAAGTGCTAGAACTGCAGGCGTGGGCCACGGTGTCCAGCTTCTTCATTTTCGTGTAATTAGAAGAATATGTTTCATTAGCTTATAATAGTAATAATAATAGCTAGTCTAACCTTTATAGTGATGGATACTATGCAGGGTTGTACTTACTTGATCTCATTTTCTAGGTGAGAAAATGGAATCTTAATTAGTTGGTCCAAGCTCACTCAGTAATTGGCAGAGCCTGAATGTGAACCTAGGCCTGCCCCATAGCAGAGCCCTCCTCTTTGACCATTATGTTGAACTTCAGGGAAATGACACAAATCGATACAAATCAACTTGGCAATGCTGGCGGTAGCAGTGCTCAACATGGGTACCCACAGGTTGTCACCTTATCACGTCTATTAGAATGTGCTTGGGTCAAGGCAGAGGAGGTGCAGAAACTGCTTATCTCCTGATAACATTACTGTGGTCCTCAAAGGAAGTATGAAAATAGGACCGCGTTGGCCGGGCATGGTGGCTCACGCTTGTAATCCCAGCACCTTGGGAGGCCGAGGTGGGGGGATCACAAGGTCAGGAGATGGAGACCAGCCTGGCCAACAAAGTGAAACCCCATCTCTACTAAAAAATACAAAAATTAGCTGGGCGTGGTGGCGTGTGCCTGTAATCCCAGCTACTTGGGAGGCTGAGGCAGGAGAATCACTTGAACCTGGGAGCCGAAGGTTGCAGTGAGCCGAGATCGCGCTGCTGAACTCCAGACTGGCGGCAGAGCTAGACTCCATCTCAAAAAAAAAGAAAAGAAAATAAGACCGTGCTGCTGGCCCTTTGGCCGTGGGAAGTGCTGCATGAGCTGTGAGTCATTCTTTTGGGCTTTGGCCTCTGTGGATGCTGACTGCTGACCATCACCAGGAGGCTCTGGACAGGCAAGGTGGGTTTTGTCTGTCACAGTCATGTGTAGTCAGGGGAGGAGAGTGGTTTTTTTTTTCCACTTCATGCAGCTCAGAGTTCTGTGAAGGCACCTGGGAGCCAATCTAGGTTTGTGGATGAGGCAAGTGGCCCACAACCACGTTCCTGCCCTGCGATCCCCAGGGCAGCTCCATTTTTGAGGTTTTATGGAAGACATCACTTAAAATGTTTCAGTGCTGAGAACACGTTTGAAAACCACCCTCCTCCTGGGAGACAGCACAGGATAGTGGTTAAGATCGTGGCTTTGGAGTTTGACAGTAGGGGTTCAAATCCAGGCTCCGCTCCTGTGGATTGTGTATGCCTTGGGCAAATTAACCCTTTTGAGCCCCAAATGCAGCCTGGCTCAGAGTGGGCATCAGGAAGTGGTGGTGACACACAGCACTGTCTGGCCCCATCCATGGGTGGTGAGATAGAGGGAAACCAGGTTAAACTCAGAAACAGAGACAGAGATGCCTAGTGGTTCATGAAAGAAAGCCCTGGGCTTGGCTTCCCAGACAGGTTTGAAGCAGAGGGGGGTTTGCCTATGTCGTACCAGTCAATGTCTCCTAAGATCACAAAACTGGATGCCACCTTAGAGAAAAGGCAATCCTTGTCTTGTTATAAACTGAAAACTGAGGTCTGGGGAAGTTGTGCTTTGTACCAGGTTTAAATTAGAAAGCTATATCCTGCAAAACATCCTATTTCTATATCTGAGTAGGATTTTTCCTTCTTCTGGAAATCTCCACTTTCTTTTTTTTGTTTTGTTTTGAGATGGAGTCGCTCTTGTTGCCCAGGCTGGAGTGCAATGGCATGATCTTGGCTCACCACAACCTCTGCCTCCTGGGTTCAAGAGATTCTCCTGCCTCAGCCTCCTAAGTAGCTGAGGTTATAGGCATGCACCACTACACCTGGATAATTTTGTATTTTTAGTAGAGACTGGGTTTCTCCATGTTGGTCAGGCTGGTCTTGAACTCCTGACCTCAGGTGATCCACCCACCTTGGCCTCCCAAAGTGCTGGGATTACAGGCGTAAGCCACCACGCCCGGCCTCCACTTTCTTATTAGTAGTTTTTTACCCCTTAGTCAGAGAATGTCGGGGGTAGTGCATGAAGGGCCTGGCGTGAGCTTAGGGAAAAGGAACAGCACTGGAATAGAAGTGAAAGAAAACCTAAAAAGCTAGGAGGGCAAGAGCTGGGGTGGATTTATATATATATATATATATACACACACACACACACACACACACACACACACACACACACACCTCTGTAAATACATATACATGCATACACACATTCTCTATCCATATATATAGAGACGGAGACTGATTAAAAAATGGAAATCAGGGCTGGGCGTGTTGACTCACGCCTGTAATCCCAGCACTCTGGGAGGCTGAGGCGGGTGTATCACAAGGTGAGGAGATTGAGACCATCCTGACTAACACGATGAAACCCCGTCTCTACTAAAAATACAAAAAATTAGCCAGGTGTGGTGGTGGGCGCCTGTAGTCCCAGCTACTCGGGAGGCTGAGGCAGGAGAATGGCGTGAGCCTGGGAGGTGGAGCTTGCAGTGAGTCGAGATTGCACCACTGCACCACTGCCTGGGCAACAGAGCGAGCCTCTGTCTCAAAAAAAAAAAAAAAAAAAAAAAAAAAAATCCCTTGATGCAATTTTTAAGCCATTACAACAATAATAATGATATGAGTACAGACCTTTCTGTATAAAAATGTTTTCACATAATAATTTTCAGACACCTGGAAGTTATGTCAACGCATATTTAATCTAAAAATAAAACTAGTTCCTCCTCCTTCTTTCTTTCACTGCACTGACACAGTGAAACATCTCTGGCCTCAGCTAGCTCTGTAGCCACACGGTGCTCCCACCACACATGTACAGAGAGGGGCTTTTGGTCCTGGGAAACTGGGGCACAGAAGCCAACAGCAGGTGTTCTAGAGCAGGGGTCCCCAAACCCCAGGCTGTGGATTGGTACTGGTCTGTGGTCGTTGGGAACAGGGCCACACAGCAGGAGGTGAGTGGCAGGAGAGGGAGCATTACTGCCTGAGCTCCGCCCCTGTCAGATCAGGGGCGGCATGAGAGTCTCATAGCATCACAAACCTATGGCAAACTGCGCATGCGAGGGATCTAGGTTGCGCGCTCCTTACGCGAATCTAACTAACGCCTGATGATCTGAGGTGGAACTGTTTCATCTCGAAACCATCCCCCCGCTCTTTCCCAGTCCATGGAAAAGCTGTCTTCCACAAAACTTGTCCCTGGTGACAAAACGGTTGGGGACTGCTCTTCTAGAGGATGCTTCCTCAGGTCTTTAATTAGGAAGAAAGGCCATTTCTTCACTGGGCCTCCTCATGAGAATCCCAGAGTTCACTAGCTCAACTGCTGACAGTGTGATGCTAGATTTAGTCTTTTCTTAATGGAAAGGGAGAAAAAGATGATTTGGAGGCACTTCAGAGGAAAGACAGAAAGTATGTCATTCGGTCTGTTGTGAGGAGCACTGGGTGGTCAAGCACTAAACACTCTGGAAAAATCCTGAAATGTCCTCTGAAATTCAAGGTCTTTCCAATACCAAACAAAAGGGCATACCACTCAGCGCGTTCTTCTAAAACACTGAAAAGGCCGGAATGTACCTCACACCTGTAATCCTAGAACTTTGGGAGGCCAAGGAGGGAGGATCCCTTAAGGCCAGGAGTTTCAGACCAGCCTGGACAACATAGCAAGACCCTGTTTCTACAAACAATTTAAAAATTAATCAAGTGTGGTGGTGCAAATCTGTGGTCCCAGCTACTCAGAAGACTGAGGTGGGAGAATTGCTGAAGTCCAGGAGTTCAAGACTAGCCTGGGAGACATGGCAAAAAACCACTCCACAAATAATACAAAAATTTGCTGGGCATAGTGGCATGTGCCTGTAGTCCCTGCCGCTCAGGAGGCTGAGGTCGGAGGATTGCTTGAGCCCAGGAGTTTGAGGCTGCAGTGAGCAATGATGAAGCCACTACACTCCAGCCTGACAGAGCAAGACTCTGTTTCAAAATAAACAAACAAACAACCCCCAAATGGAGAGCATTCTGAACTAATAGAAGTCCCCTCCTTGGAGTCAGTTAAAAGGCATTCCTATCCCTTTTCTAGTTACCAAATCTAAACTTAACAAAAACCAAACAAACTAAAAAGGTACTCCTACTACCTGCTGTCCCCTTTTAAGATGTTCACTGATGGCCTCTCTTCCCCTCCTAGCAGAATGAAGGTTGTTGGTGTTTAGGATAGAAAATGAGGCAATGTGATGTTTTGGCAAAACCCTTTGATGGCAGGAAGCCCTGTTAGCGTTTTGATAGAGTGAGTCAGCCATTGAGGCCTTCAGGGGGGTGATAAGAGTGTCCTCAGGGTGACACTCCACAATTTGATGGAAATCCAGGGCTTCTTTGTAAGAATGACCGTTTTTCCCAAGAAGCGCAAACTAAAAACACAATGAGGTAGCACTTTTGGCCTATAACATCGAGAAACATGTTAAAGAAACGTAGTGATAATATCTAATATGTGGTAAGAACGTGAAGAAATAGACACTTTCTTTCATGAGTGACTGTGGGATATATACATTAAATGCAACTGTCTGGCAGGGAAATTTGGTCATCAGGTCTCAAAAGCTTTCAAAGTGCATGTGGTCTTAGGAGCAAGTCTAATGGAACAATCAGAGATGTGCACAATATTTTTTGAATAAGGATGTTTATCACAGCATTGATTATGGTGCAGGGAGTCTTTAAACAATCTAAGTGTCCTATAATAGAGGAATACTTGAAAAGTATGTAAAGATATGCATATCACAGGATGCTTACCAGCCATTGACAGGGACCTTGTAAAGTACTTTTTTTTGATAAATGTCCAATTCAGGATTTTCTCAACTACAAGTGACAGGAACTCCATTTGAACTAATTTAAACAGAAAGGTGATTGAAAAGAAGAGCTGAGGCTGTGCGCAGTGGTTCACACCTGTAATCTCAGCATTCTGGGAGGCTGAGGTAGGCAGTTCTTTTAAAACCAGAGTTTGAGACCAGCCTGGGCAACATGGGGAAATCCCGTCTTTACGAAAACAAAAATTAGCTGGGTCTGGTGGCATGCACCTGGAGTGTCAGCTACTCGGGAGGCTGAGATGGGAGAATCAATTGAGCCTGGGAGGTTGAGGCTGCAGTGAGCCATGATTGTGCCACAGCACTCCAGCCTGGGTTACAGAATGAGACTCTGTCTCAAAAAAAAGAAAAGAAAAGAAAAAAGAAAGGAATGAAGAGTTGGACCAGCAGGCTTAGGAAGGCAGTTCAAGTGACAGTGGCAATCTATAATAGTACCAGGAACACAGATGGCTTTGGGTCTCCCTCTCTTTTTCTCCTTCTTGTCTCTGCTTCTCCTCCATCTTTAGGCTCACATTCTTGCCTCATCACCCAAGAGGAAAGGATATTCCCCTCCAAACTCCAGTGTGAAAAATTCCAAGAAAGACTTGACTGGTCTGGCTTGGATGACACATCTACCCCTGGACCAGTCATTGTGGTGAAGTATATATACGTGAACCATAAGGATCAGCCTACTGTGTATGAGATATTGCTAAGAACTGAATGTTTATGTCTCCCCCAAATTCACATGTTAAAATCCTAACCCCCAATGTGATGCTATAAGGAGGGGGGAGCCTCGGGGAGGTAATTAAGTCATGGGATTCATTTCCTTATAAAAGAGTCCCCAGAATGTTCGTCTTTCTGGATACAAGATGCCGGCCACATGCAAACCAGAAGCCCTCACCAGAACCCAGCCACGCTAGCACCTTAACCCTAGACTTCCAGCCTCCAGAACTGTGAGAAATAAATTTTTATTGTTTATAAGTCAACCAGTCTATGGCACTTTGTTACAGCAGCCCAAACGGACTAAAA
Source organism: Piliocolobus tephrosceles (assembly GCF_002776525.5). Classification (NCBI taxonomy): domain Eukaryota; kingdom Metazoa; phylum Chordata; class Mammalia; order Primates; family Cercopithecidae; genus Piliocolobus; species Piliocolobus tephrosceles. Next base: position 106,457,898 of record NC_045442.1, on the reverse strand, counting down.
TGCCCTTCCATCAAGTGCTGTGACCAAGGGACCATGTGGATCCCCTGTGAGAGCAGTGGCCTGAATGGAATACCGCAGTTGGGGCAACTGAGGAAATTGCTGGAACCAGGGAGCCACCCCCCAGTTTGTGTCTCCCACAACTTTAGTTGATAATATTATTGGTTAATGCTTTCTTTCCACAATAGTTGGACCTCTTCTTCTTGTGAAGTTAAAGCACAACTTTGTCTTATTTTATTGCATGTGAAGGCATTCCTTTGTGACTGTGTGGTTGGGAAATGCTCTGAGATCAACTGGCTTGGGGTTATATGCTTGGAGCTGTGTATGACTATTCCCGGCTATACTGTTTGAGTGGGACCAAGCAGAACGATCTGCCACCACTGACCAACAACCGCATCCTCCACAAAACTTAGGGGGTAGGAACTGATTTGGGGAAACAACAATTTACCCATTATATGGAAATCAAGCAGAGCATTTCTAGAATGTACTGATTTTTAACTAACCAGAAAATGGACTCTACCATGCTATCATCAGAGATGCCACATCTGACATCTGAACCATATACTTTAGAGACAAAGAAAAAATACAACATGGTTCTTTAAAAATCCAAGTTTTCAGGATAATAGAGACAGATGACGATAATGAATGATGGTCATTTTAAACATGTTCCCACAACAATGAAATGCTCTAATTCAGTTAGAGAACAGCCAACAATGTTACGGGAAGTATTCTGAGTTGAACAATAATGCTGCTTTTGTGGATTTCTTTATTTCACAGACATGGGTATCTGTGGACTCTCATCTACTGGTATTGGGGGATTTAGGGTATGGGTGGAAAATGGATTGGAAAAGAACTCACACATTTTATTTATGAAGCAAGTGGTAGATATGTGGAGACTGCTAGCTGCTGACAGTTTAAAAATCAATTTAAAAAAAAGCTATTGCATCAATGGGCAGAATTCCACAGTTCTCCTAATTTATTGATGTAACCTCTCCCTTTTGAAAAGTGGCCTACTTATTTATTTGATACCATTTCCCACACTGTTGGATTAGGAGAACTTAAGTAACTTCGCCCCTACAGAATGTCCTCCTGAATATAAATTCTTGAGAAAACCTAAGCCAATACTGAGCAGATGTGAGAAACAGAACATTGCCCTGGTCTTGATTCCCAGTGGCTTAGCTCTGGGTGTGTAGTTTACACACTGTTCCATGTCTAGGCTCAAAGAGGCAGAGAAACTAACAAGCCAGAAACTCGGAAGCTCTGTCGCTGATATTTTAGCTTTATGTAACTTAGAACTTTTGCATCTGAAGTTTTCCCATCAACTTTTGCAGCTTCATAGAGTTATCCTCTTACTCTGACTTATTAACAGGAAGACAACACCTCAGATCCTTCTAGAATCTTGAGTGGAAACAGAGGGAGAAGAAATATGTGGAATAATTTTGTGAAAGAATAACTTGCTGAAAAATGTGATTTTTTGGATACACAATTCTTTATTCTTTTAAATATTCTCATCAAAGTGATTCACTGAATGAAAAAATTCGTTGAATAAAAAACATTCTACAAACCAAATCAGCAAATCTATATAATATTGTTTGCAAGCCAGTTAGTTTGGAAATTTTAGTTCCTAAATTTTGTACATGTTTATATTTAGAATTAAAAAATAAATAACCTGGGTAAGTACTGTTTACAAAGACTCGGGCCGAACATTTTATATAAATAAAAATCTATGCATAAAGCTTGTACTTAAAAAGGAAGAGTTCTGTTTCCCAGGCATGTCCCTAAGAAAGGAGATTGTTTTGTGGTAACTTGTCACGAACAGGTGTTTGCAGTTAGATTTTGAAATTTGCGGTCTGAATATGGAACCTGAAACTATCAAAGTACAAAGTAAGTACAACCCAGAAGTCATATTCTAGCACTGGAAATGCGCTTTTCTCGAATTTTCCAGAATCACATGCTTCAGACATCATTACAAATCTAACAGAAAATTGTGTCTTGGTTCCTGTATGTATATGTATCACAAGGTCACAATTATAATTCCTCTGTTTCTCACGTGGCCAGATCATGCTCTTATTTCTTGTTTTTTGAATGGCTGAGCAGGGTAACATCAAGTCAGTAAGAAAAAAGGAACCTGCAACTATGTAAGAAAGAAACTTAAGTGGATGTTTCTTTGTTGGCAGAATGTCAGCAATTAAGGGTGAAGGAACCCAGCAGGCCTGAGAGAGTGTAATAAAAATAGAAGTTATAGATGGAAAGTCTCCTTTAAAGAGAAATGACCACCACCGCCTCACTTACTAACACACCACATTTTAAAATAAAAAAAATATTTTTTTATTTTAAAGGCTGAAAGAGGACTCTAATCCCAGCACTTTGGGAGGCCAAGGCGAGAGAATTGCGAGTCCAGCAGTGTGAGACCAGCCTGGGCAACATAGCCAGACTCTGTCTCTACAGAAAGTTAAAAAAAAGAAAATTGGCCAGGCGTAGTGGTACATGCCTGTAGTCCCAGCTACTCAGGAGGCTGAGGTGAGAGGATCTCTTGAGCTTGGGAGAAGGAGGCTGCAGTGAGCTGTGATTTCGTTACTGCACTCCATCCTGGGTGGCAAAGAGACCCAGTCTCAAATAAGTAGGTAAGTAAATAAATAGAGGCTGAAACAAGGCGACTTCATTTCTTATCTTTCACATGCTTTTACATTAGTCACACAGAAAATCTCTTATCGTTGCATTGGCTCACTCTGCATTTGTGGTGAATTTTTCTTCCAGAACATGCACGAACAGCCAACTCCAAAAACACAGATGGTCTAAAGGCACGGTGACTGACGCAGGTATCCACCCACAAGGACCAAAGCCCCTTGCTGCAATTCCTGCACCCTTTATCTAAGGTATGGTTGGTTGTTAGGAGGTGGCGGGGAGCAAAGTGGAGGGGTGTGTCCTGGTGACAATCCCTGCACAGCTGTAGTGGTTACTGGCAGTGAAAATGCAGCAGCAAAGGAAGGGAAAGAGGGAAGCTGATGGCTCATAGCAATCAATGGATTACTCATCAAAGCTGCCATCATAGCTGGATGGAGGAAGGACGTGATTGCCCAGGAATTTTTTTTTCTCCTTCTTAATCTTTAAACTGTTCTTTTGCAAAGCAGCAATCCACATTCTAGTTAGGCATTAATCTCTGCCTGGTTAGTTTGACTGGCCAACTCATAGAGCTGTAGACAGATGCCAATGACTCACTATTACAGGGCCCTAGTTTATTTTTATCTGCTCCAGGGTCACAGACTGCACCCTTCAGTACAGCCGGTCATCTTGAAAAAGTGCATGTCATTGGAACCTTGAGCAGGAATGAATTCTAGGAAATGTCTAGTTCAGGCCTTTTACAAAGGAAAGACCCAGTCAACTTCTGTCCAAGACCTGGTGGTTTGGTGGGTCACATCAGAACCAAGACTTGAATCTCTTCCTCATAAATTCCATTGCAGTGCAAACTATCTTAGGAAAGGCGAATTTTCTAGGTGCTCCAGAGAAAATTGACTTTTCTATTTTTCTTCAAACTTAGAGCAAAGAGAATGACAAATTCAGAGAACTGTCTTTTCTTGCCACCCAGTGACAAGGTAACAAGAAGGAAAGTAAGCAAAATGGAGTCTAACAAGATTACAGTTAGATTTCCTTCTTCCTCGTTGCCTCGGTACTCTGACATAATTATTGGTTTGGATATTTATTCATTTATTCTTTTGTGAAACATCTGCTGATTTTAAGAAGGTCGTGAAAGACTGAGTTAGATTATTTGGCTCACGTTTTCTCCTGTGAATTTAATAAGAAAATATAGGGGCCAGGTGCGGTGGCTCATACTTGTAATCCCAGCACTTTGGGAGGCCAAGGCAGGTGGATCACCTGATGTCAGGAGTTCGAGACTAGCTTGGCCAACCTAGTGAAACCCCATCTCTACTAAAGATACAAAAAAGGAGCTGGATGTGGTGGCAGGTACCTGTAATTCCAGCTACTCAAGAGGCTACTCAGGAGAATCACTTGAACCTGGGAGGCGGAGGTTGCAGTGAGCTGAGATCGTGGCATTGCACTCCAGCCTGAGTGACAAGAGTGAAACTGAGTCTCAAAAAAAAAAAAAAAAAAAAAAAGGAAAGAAAAAATAAAATATAGGGATTGTTGTGATAAAACATGTTTCCACCTTTTACTAAGGTGCATTTACTAAGTAAATTATTTATTGGGCATCTCCTATAAAGTGAAGACAAATAAAGCCAACGATTGGTAATGTTCTATTTGTTGTTAACTGGTAATGATTATACACAAGGTGGTTCACTTGGTGGAAAATTCATTAAGCTGAACACTCATGATGTGGGCATTTTTCTGAATGTATGTTGCACTTCAATTCAAAGTTTTTAAAAGGTGCCAAGTATAGGAAGAAATTAGTAGGCACAGCCCTAGTTCCTAAGAAGCTTCTATTTTAATATAATCATCCTACACTATTTATGGAAAAAGAAGTCCTAGGAGAGTACCGAAGTCTAGAGAGGTCTCACAGCTGCCTTGGGCAGAGCCAGGAGTAGGAGCTGGTCTTCCTGGTTTGATATTCTCTTCATTCTGTGCTTCCACTCCTTCTCAGGATGAAGTTGTATTTTTTTGTTGTTGTTGTTTTTTGAGACAGGGTCTTGCTCTATCATCTAGGCTGGCGTGCAGTGGTGCAATCTCAGCTCACTGCTGCCTTGACCTCCTGGGCTCCAGCGATCTTCTCTTCAGCCTCCCAAGTAGCTGGGACTACAAGCGAACACAACCACACACCTAGCTAATTTATTATGTTTATTATTATTATTGTTATTATTACTTATAGGGCTGGGTCTCGCTGACCTCCCCAGGCTGGTCTCAAACTCCTGGGCTCAAGTGATTCTTCTGCCTCAGCCTCGCAAAGGGCTGTGATTACAGCTGTGAGCCACTGCATCTAGCTGGAATTCTAAGAACTATATTTGAAGAGGGTCACTGAGGAAAAATAGTATCACTTTATTCCTTCTTGGTCTTATTCTATTCTTTCTACGTTTTAAACTGAAAATTTTAGTCTTCCTTTGGCCTAACTAAACGGTAAAGCACTAACATTTAACAGAGGTAGCACGTGTGGATGAAGTTTATCTGATGGGAACAAAGGGACTTGTTTCAGCACCTGCCCTGAGTGGGCTGCACATTTATACCACTAAGATTCTCTTTCATCTAAAATGTTATACACACGCACACACATGCGTGCACACACACACACAGAATCTCAGACTTGCAAATATTCTTATCATTATGAAGCTATCAAAAGCTAGCCTGTGGGAATGACCCACTTGTGAGGAACAGGTCACATTAACATATATCTTTATTGAGCTGTCCCCCCTCAAAGACATTCTGGGCAATCATGCATTTCCATCAGGAACAAAGTTCCAAAGGGCTCCTGCAAGTCTTCCAGGTAGGTGTGCTGGTCTTTGGGACAGCATGTCAGGGAGGCAGGCAAGTCAGCTACATGGAAGGCTGGGGACACAGCCCTGTGAACTTGTCACCTTCTATGCCACCTCTTGGATCCCCCCCACTCCCTGACTTAAGGTTCCAGAGCTTTCTCTTCTAGAAACACCTTAAGAATACATCTGAACTTCTAGGGATCTCTAACAATCCTGGAGAAAAGACTAAGCCACGGTTGAGAAAGACCCCTCTTACTTGTTCCTTTACCTGTGCTACTGATCCTGTCCATGTGACCCTCTTCATCAGCCCACCACCTTCTGTGGATTTCATCCCAAATCCTATCCTCCACCTTCAACCCCATTTCATATTCCCTAGTCAATCCCTTCCATAGTGTCAATTTCCACCTTATGCCAATGACTCCTTGTTTTACTTTTATCTCTTATCAAGACATCTCTACAGTACCAAGGTTCATCTTCCTAATGGCCTACTGGAAGGCTCACATGGGTGTGCCATGGGTCCTTCGAAGTCGTTATGTACAAAAGTCTATGCTAGCCAGGTGTGGTGTCACATGCCTGTAATCCCAGTGCTTTGGGAGGCTGAGGTGGGCAGATCACTTGAGTGCAGGAGTTTTAAACCAGCCTGGACAACGTGAAGACCCTTTGTATCTACAAGCAAAAAAAAAAAAAAAAATTAGCCAGGCACAGTGGCGTGTACCTGTAGTCCCAGCTACTCAGGAGTCAGAGGTGGGAGGACTGACCACGCCACTGCCCTCCAGCCTGGGCAACGTAGTGAAACCCTGTCTCAAGAATTTTTTTTTTTTTTAGATAGAGTCTTACTCTGTTGCCAGGCTTGAGTGCAGTGACGTGATCTTGGCTCACTGCAATCTCCGACTCCCTGGCAAGCAATTCTCCTGCCTCAGCCTCCCAAGTAGCTGGGATTACAGGCACGTGCCACCACACCCAGCTAATTTTTGTATTTTTAGGAGAGACAGGCTTTTGCCATGTTGGCCAGGATGGTCTCAATCTCCTGATCCTGTGATCCACCTGCCTCGGCCTCCCAAAGTGTTGGGATTACAGGGGTGAGCCAACGTGCCCGGTCAAGAAATATTTTTAAAAGTGTCTTGTCTGTCATCTTTATCTTTCCTGCTGGATGGTTTCTTTGTCTTCTGTTCCTTATCTCCGTGATGGCACATTATCCATCATATGCCCAAGCTGGAAACCACAAGTCTCTTCTTCCTTTTATCAACTGTATTCCATCAGTTATCTATTTAATCACCTAGAGGAATTAGTAGTTATTGATTACTTATTTAATAATATTCTGAGGCCTCATTCATTCTTTCTAATTATTTTTTGTACCCATTTGCAATCCCCACTCCCTCCTCTCACCCCTCCCTTTTCCAGCCTTTGGTATCCATCCTTCTACTCTCTATCTCCACTAGTTCAATTGTTTTAGTTTTTAGCTCCCACCAATAAGTGAGAACATGCACAGTTTGTCTTTCTGTGCCTGGCCTGTTTCACTTCACAGAGTGTCCTCCAGTGCCATCCATGTTGTAAATGATAGGATGTCCAGGCTCATCTTTGTAGATCTGCTCCTGTCGCCTCCCATGCCTGGCGTGCTCCACCCATCCCACAGCAGGCTTCTTCCTGTAATCTCAGGCAACTATAGACATTGCTTTCTCAATGCTTTCTCATTGCTTTCTCTGACTCCCCATCTCCTCTTGGCTGCGTAGAAAGCCCCACTCCACGTTCCCCCATGCTTTGTGCTTGTGCTTCACTACGGTTCTAATCATAGTGCAAGTGCCAGCTACTCCCTGAGGTAAAGACACACCTGGACCACCCAGCTTATGAGGACTCTGATACATTGAATATGAATAAATAGTAAGAATTACAAAAACATGGTGTCACTTGAATGCTTACATCACACACACATGCATACACACACACAGTCCCAGACACAGAGGGCGTATGCTGATACATGAACAAATGATTTGTATGAATGAATGGATGGATGTGTCTTACCATGTGGAACAAAGAGCTCTCCCTTGAAAAATGGACAGAATGTAGATCACAGAAAAAACTCTCTTTGTTTGATATCTATGGCATTTCTGCTAAGGGGCCAGTTAACTAGAACGTTTTTACTTATCAAGGAAATAAAAAGGAGATTGCTGTGAGACCTCGTTTCACAGGAGCAACTGTGGCCACCAAGTCCATGTGTAGGTTTTCCTCAGCTGCTCTTGAGAGCTGGCTTGAGGGCTCTGAGCTACCTGCTCCCATTTGAGCATCACAATCATTGGTTCTATAAAGCCACAGGGCCAAAGAGGAGAGAAACAGACAAGCTGTCAGGAGGCTCTGGCACTGTTCTTGGTTTTACTATTAGTTCATCTTTCCTTATATGTTTGGAATATAGGCATATCATTATATACATTTAGCATATAAAGCAACTTATGTTTTACTTTCCTGAATATAAAAGTCATATGAACATGTTACAGAAAAATGGAATAGCATAGATAAGTATAAAAATGGGGCCAAGTGCGGTGGCTGACGCCTGTAATTGTAGCACTTTAGGAAGCTGTGGCTAGAGATTCACTTGAGCCCAGGAGTCAGACACTGCACTGAGCTACGATCGCATCACTGCACTCTAACCTGGGCAACAGAGCTAGACCCTGTCTCTAAAAGGAAAATTACTCAGGAAATGAGGACTAACAGTGACTTGTATGAGTTAGAATTTCTGTAGAATAAAAATATTCACCTTAGGCTGGGCGTGGTGGCTCAGGCCTGTAATCCCAGCACTTTGGGAGGCTGAGGCAGGTGGATCACTTGAGGTCAGGAGTTTGAGACCAGCATGGTCAACATGGTGAAACCCCGTCTCTACTAAAAAATATAAAAATTAGCTGGGTGTGGTGGTGCACGCCTCTAGTACCCGTTACTTGGGAGGCTGAGGTGGGAGAATCGCTTGAACCCGGGAGATGGAGGTTGCAGTAAACTGAGATCATATTCCAACCTGGGCGACAGAGGTGACAGAGGGCAGAGAGCATTCTAACCTGGGCGACAGAGCGAGATTCTGTCTCAAAAAAAATAAATAATCGTTTTTGGTGTTTTTACACTTCATTTGAGTTTTGAATACCCTGGGTAGCTTCACTAACACTATTGAAGTTATATTCTTTCAAATGTAATGTGTTAGACATTTATTGTTAGAATAAAAAAACTGGAATAATTGTTTTCTTTCTTTTACTTTCTGTCCCTTTTTATTTTAAAACTACAATCAAGTTCATTTCAAAGTGAAGTATTCTAACTCATATAAATAGAGAACACAGAATAAAAGACTATTTCATTCTAGGGCTAGGCAACAAAATGGCATGACCTTTGTTCTAAGAGTTTGATTTTCAGTAAAATTTCTTTATAGAGTTTTCTAGCAACCAAGTGTTTGGAACATTAAAATGTGGGAAAATTTTACTTGAGGGCAACACTGCTTTCTAGGATATGGTCCAAGACATTTAAAATGAATGTTGAATAGGGCTTTTTATAGTAAGTTTTACTGAGTACTGCGAGATCCACACCAAAGTCCCCCAGGGCCTGGGGCTACATCATACTCTGGTATCCCCACCATAGCAGTGGATACATTTTTGTTGTGTTGCGTTGAATTGAGCATGCTGTGCCCTCTGTCTTTAATGGAATAAAGAACTGGAAGACTACCATATTGTATTTCAAGGCAATATTTTTATCCAGCAATGTTTCTTTACATATTTTGACATTTTTCACAACCTCTAGCAAGAAGAAATATATCATCCAGCAGAAAAAGTGTCCAGTTTCTTCCTGAAGACTGTGGGCACAGCCAGGGCCTGAAGACAGCCCTAGAATGGTCCAGGTGCTACTATACATCTCACTGGATCTCAGACCCAATTCTGCTCTGATCCTGGTAACTGAAACTGGGTGTGGAAACAGGGAATGAGCACTTGGAGGTAACCCCTTTTGCTTGAGAGCGTATTTGGAGATTCTTGCAGGGCAGCATAGCTACTTGTATACCCTTGACCAAAGGCCAGTTGTCATTTATCATGGATGGTTGTCCTCTTCAACTGTGCACACAGCTTTGGGAGGGACACACATGGAGCAGTGAGGGAGGAAGGAGATACCCACCTATCCAGCTAGATCAACCAGATCAACCCTAGCGATCAGTGGGGTGACTGATGTCACAGCCAGATAGCCCTTACATCCCCCTTTTCCAAATAGCCCCTTTGATTCCAGCCACCTCAAGAAAACCAGAAGACCTCTGGCTGGGGTGAGAATGCAGGATAGAGGTTAGTCGTTCTAAATGTAAAGTCTCATCCTTAGGAAGATCAGCTCTAAACACGGCATCCAACCTTTCTGAGCCTCTGTTACCTTCTATGTTAGGTAGAAATAAGAATAACTACCTCAGGCCAGGTGCAGTGGCTCACACCAGCAATCCTAGCCCTTTGGGAGATTGATGGAGGCCAGGAGCTCAAAACCTTGCTGAGCAACACAGTAAGGCTCCCATCTCAACAAAAAGTCAAAAAACACCCAGGCATGGTGGTGTGTGCATTTTGTCCCAGTTACTTGGGAGGTTGAGGTAGGAGTATTGCCTGAGTACAGCAATTCGAGGATGCAGTGAGTCATGATTGTGTCATTGCACTCCAGCCTGAGTGACACAGACTTTCATCTCAGAAAAAAGGGGACTATCTATCTCAAAGATAAGAAAGAGATATAGTAGAACTTTTAATACATGTGTGGCTATAAGCTATCTTTTTATTTTAAAAATATCCATTACCCCTTATCTCATGGTCCAGCTTTCATTTAGTTGTTTGCAAGTCAGCTTCCTTTACTAGGCTACGGATCCTTTTAAGGACGAGAATTGTATATAGCATTTTGTCCCCCTAATTCACAGGATCTAGCAGAATCACTGATGCAGAGAATATCAGCAAATGCTAGCTGAATGGATGAATTTTAAAATATTGCATATATATTTTTAATTTGATAGCTTTGTATAGAAAAATAAATCCCCTTGTTCCAATAGGTAAAGGCGAATATGCTATACCTGGCAATAAGTTTAGATTTCAAATGTTCTCATTCCAGATTTTATCCTCCACATTGAGAAATGCCATTTAGCTTTATCTCACCTCCGACTGAAATTTCATGATGCCCTTAGCACCTCAGTAATTAGGTGGGGGTCTAATCTAGCAGCATAGGGTCTTTCTCAATGCCCATAACCTGACCTTACTGACACATTCCAACAAAATACATAAATTTTGGCCAGGCACATTGGCTCATGCCTGTAATCCCAGCACTTTGGGAGGCCAAGGCGGGTGGATCGCTTGAGGTTAGGAGTTCTAGACAAGCCTGGCCAACATGAGGAAACCCTGTCTCTATTAAAAATACACACACACAAAAATAGCCAGCCATGGTGGTGCACACCTGTAACCCCAGCTTCTCAGGAGGCTGAGGCAGGAGAATTGCTTGAACCCAGGAGGCAGAAGTTGCAGTGAGCCGTGATCGTGCCACTGCACTCCAGCCTGGGTGACAGAGTGAGACTTCATCTCAAAAAAATAAATAAATAAATAAATTTTTCCAATAATCTGAACAATGGTGGAAGCTGAAGATTCAGCAAATGAAGGACAATCAGAATCTTTTTTTTTTTTTTTTTTTTTTGAGGCAGAGTCTCGTCGCCCGGGCTGGAGTGCAGTGGCCTGATCTCAGCTCACTGCAAGCCCCGCCTCCCGGATTTTTACGCCATTCTCCTGCCTCAGCCTCCCGAGTAGCTGGGACTACAGGCGCCTGCCACCTCGCCCGGCTAGTTTTTGTATTTTTAGTAGAGACGAGGTTTCACCATGTTAGCCAGGATGGTCTCGATCTCCTGACCTCGTGATCCGCCCGTCTCGGACAATCAGAATCTTGACAGCTCACACATGTTTTAAGAACTAGGGGGAAGAAGGCAGTTTTGGTTGAGGAAAGAACATTGCATTGAAAACAAGAAAACCTAAGATTGAATTCTCGTTTTAAAAGCTGGCTGACCACAAGTAAGTCATCTAACAACTGATAGCTTTTTGTCTCATTTCATGTATAATGGAGGTAAGGAGACTTACTTCAAATTGCTGCTGGTCAATTAAGATAATGAACATGAAAATACAGCGTATGATCTTAGTAAAAATCATAATCAGTGTTGAGTGTGAGTGAATCACTAAAAACCTAGAATTTTAGGCTGTCAGTATAAGAGCAAGCATTTGTCTCCCTTCAGGAATATGTAATTATGGATCCATCTAGCTTTAATAAAACCAACTATACAATAAGACAAGCCTACAAAATAATGCAAGTCCACTTATTACACTATAAAAGATACTTAATAAAATGAACCACCATTGGATTTCATTAAAAGCTGAACTTGAGGCAATTAAAATTCAATACAATTTACAAAAATAGTTACTACACATGGCTTTTCAGATTAAAACAAATCAAAAAGGAAATTAAAAAAAAAATCACTGAATCAGGCACCCTGATCTTCATCTTCCTGCTAAGGAGACAGATGCCTAGAGAGTTAGGTAATTTTTTTTTTTTTTTTTTTGGCAACCTCCACTTCCCAGGCTCAAGTGATCTTCCTACCTTAGCATCCCCAGCAGCTAAGTAATTTTTTTTCAAGACCACTTAAGCACTGTACATCTATTTCTTTATCGAATCCCAATTAAAATGTGCTGACCTCAAAAATAAAAACATAGTGATATTTAGAGTTACTTGTTTAAAAAAATCAGCTCTTTTGAGGTATAATTTATATATGCCACTTTTGAGTATATAATTCAATGAGTTATGATGAATGCACAGTCACCTATCTATCATTACAATCATGATGTAGAATAATTCCATCACCCCTAAAAGCTCCCCTGAGCCCCTTTTTAATTGCTTCCTTCCTCTCCATTTGTAGCCTCTGGCAAACACTGTTCTGCTTTCTGTTATGAAAGTTTTTGAACTGTTATGAAGTTCATTTAAATGGAATCACAGCCGGGCGCGGTGGCTCACGCCTATAATCCCAGCACTTTGGGAGGCCGAGTGGGGGTGGATAATGAGGTCAGGAGTTCGAGACTCACCAACATAGTGAAACCCCGTCTCCACTAAAAATACAAAAAATTAGCCAGGTGTGGTGGTGGGTGCCTGTAATCCCAGCTATTCGGGAGGCTGAGGCAGGAGAATCGCTTGAACCTGGGAGGTAGAGGTTACAGTGAGCCGAGATTGCGCCATTGCACTCCAGCCTTGGTGACAGAGTGAGACTCCATCTCAAAAAACCAAAAAACCAAAAACTTAGCTGAGGGTGGTGGCGCACACCTGTAATCCCAGCTACTCGGGAGGTTGAGGCAGGAGACTGGTGTGAACCTGGGAGGCAGAGATTGCAGTGAGCCGAGATGGTGTCACTGCACTCCAGCCTGGCGACAGAGCAAGATTCCATCTCAAAAAAAAAGAAAGAAAAAAAGGAAAAAAAAAGGAATCATACAGCATGTAGCCTTTCAAGTCTGGTTCTTTTACCAAGCACAGTGCACTTGAGATTCTCCTGCGTTGCTGCTGGCATTCCTTGCATGTAGTGCATTGCTTTGTCTTGCTGAGGAGTACACCATTCATGGATGTACCACAGTTTTTCATTCCGTCATCAGTTTGTGGACATTTGAACTGTTTTTAGTTTGAGTTATTACAAATAAAGTTGCTATGAATATTTGCATATCGGCCTTTGTGTAAAAGTGTTTTCATGGGCCAGGCGTGGTGGCTCACACCTGTAATCCCAGCACTTTGGGAGGCCCAGGTGGGTGGATCATGAGGTCAGGAGATCGAGACCATCCTGGCTAATACGGTGAAACCCCATCTCTACTAAAAATACAAAAAATTAGCTGGATGTGGTGGCACATGCCTATAGTCCCAGCTATTCGGGAGGCTGAGGCAGGAGAATCACTTGAACCCAGGAGGCAGAAGTTGCAGTTAGCCAAGATCATGTCACTGCACTCCAGCCTGGGAGACAGAGCAAGACTCTGTCTCAAAAAAAAAATTATTTTTCCATTTCATTTGGATGAATACATAGGAGAGTATGATTATAGATCACATTGATAAGTGTGGGTTTACTTTATAATAAATTGCCTGCTAGGTGCTGTGGCTCATGCTTGTAATCCCAGCACTTTGGGAGGCCGAGGCAGGTGGATCACTTGAGGTCAGGAGTTCAAGACTGGCTTGGCCAACAAAGCGAAACCCTGTCTCTACTAAAAATACAAAAATTGGCCAGATATGGTGATGCATGCTTGTAATCCCAGCTACTGAGGAGGCTGAGGCAGGAGAATCATTTGAACCCAGGAGGTGGAGGTTGTAGTGAGCAGAGATCAGAGCACTGTACTCCAGCCTGGGCAACAGAGCAAGACTTCATCTCAAAAAAAAAAAAAAAAGAAAAGAAAAAGAAAAAAGAAGAAATTGCTGAAGAGTTTTTCAGAGTGGCTGCAGCGTCTTCCATTCCCATCAGCAGTGTAGGAGAGTTCCAACTTTACTTCCTCAACCAACAACTGTTCCTATCTGACTTCCTGGTTATAGGCATCCTCTGGGTGTGAGGCGGTATCTCTTTGTGGTTTGATATATATTTCCCTGATGATGAATGATACTGAAAATCTTCCATGTTCTCATAGGCCATTCATATGTCATTTTTGGTAGAGTGTCATTCAAATCCTTTGCCTGTTTTAAAAATATTGGGTTGTGTTCTTATAGGTGTACTATAAGAACTCTATATATCTGGATGTAAGATCTTTATCAGACATAAGTTTTACAAATATTTTCTCCCAGTCTCCCAAACTTTGAAGTCATCCTTAACACCTCTCATTCTCTTTTACCTCATATCCAATCCTCCTGACTGTAGCTTAAAATGTATCCAGAATCTGACATTTCTCACCATCTCCACTCACCCACCCTGATCCATCGGTTCTCACCTGGATTACTGTGGTCACCTCTGAACTGGCCTTGCTTCTCCCTCCTATCCTAAACGTGGCATCCTGAGTGAGCCTTTGAACCCGTAAATCAGATCATGTCACTTTTCCACTCAAAAACTTCCAAAGCCGTCCCTTTACTAAGTCAAAAACTACAGACACTTACAGAAAGAGAGAAAATTCCACTTATAATTTTTTGAAATCAGATTTGACAATCCAGTTTAATAAAATCTTTTCACTAAATAAAATACAATGGATGTCAAGTACGGCAACTAAAAGTTTTAAGCCCATTGGCCATTGAAATGTCAGCCACTTTATGGAGAGAATGCGAACTTCCCTAGGGCTGCTCAGCTTTCACAGCAAAGTCACTGAGTAGAATAATTCAGTGTCAAAGCTGAGATAACCTTGTAATTAGCTTCCCCATGTTGGTTCACTTAGGTTAGCTATCATTTTGGAAGGTATAATATTGTCAAGGAATAATGTCAGGAAGTCTTGAGGTTCTTACTGTTCTTTTAGCTGACCCTTTGGATAACTGCATGTGTGTTTATTAGCTTTATCAGATGATTCATCGCGCAGTTTTAAATTGTAATAAAGTTCTCTATTGGGTATTAGTGGCATGCTTCTTACTGTAATTCCTAACATTGTAACCTATTTCAGGCCCAAAGTGACAATTCTTTGTCCCAGAGAATTGGTTAAGTAAATTTCCACCATGATCATGACAACAAAGAGGTGAGAATCAAGTTAAGCTTAATATCTCTTATCTGAGTATTTAGAAATTGTCATCTCTGCCAGAAATAATCCTTTCAAGTTAATCTCAATGATTTTCAATGCCCCTATTAGAACGTATTCTAACCCAGATTATATAGTCAGAAACTGATACAGATAAGGCCACTTTGGCAATGATTTTAAAGCAAATTTTAGAATCTATTTACCTCTAATGGGGACTATAAGTAAAGGTCAAGAAACACACAAAGCAGTTGTAGATTCAAGATGCACAAACGAATCTTTGAGTCTTATGTGAAGAAACAGGATTTCTATGGTTATTTTTAAATGGGTAGGAGATTTTTAAATTCAAGGACTGACGAAATTTTATTTTCCCTCTGGGGAAATTGCTTGACTTCTGGGAAATATCCACTTTGTCTAAATTTTTGTACATTGATAAACTGAATGACCATGAACTCTAATAGGAAAGCTGAAATCCAAAACTAACACTGCCCTGTGAATTTCTTGGCCAAAGTGCTTTCACGCCATCAAGTTTCATAGTCAAATCAGATAGAAAAAAAAATAATAAATCATAGAACCAAGACTTAAAATCATATATTTAAATAAGAAAATGTAGTTAATCATAGCCACAAGTAAACATTGTTTTAGGACACAGAATTCATTTGCTAAATTTCTAAATATTTTATTGAAGAGTGAGGAATGTGACTATTTCTACTAGAAGTATTCCAATTTGGTCTGAGTTACTATGAAAATAAAAAGAGAGTCATAGTGTACTTTCAAAAAATTATTTCTTAGGCATTTGCTATCTGCTTTCTATTTTGTGAACTAGGGAGAATACAGCCAACACCCATGTGTACTGAGAGCTCTAAAGTAAAAATACATAAGGGTGAGAAGAAAAACACAGAAGAAAGGTGAGCTTAAGGCCATTTTGTGCCTCACAAAGATGTACTTCTTGGCATCTGGCAACACTCTCATGCAGCAAGGTGAACTTTTTTGCCCTCAGCATCCCATGGGTGTGATATTTTCTTAACCTTATACATGCTATGATCTGGTTTGAAGAGCAGAGTTTAAGAGAAGTCAGTGAGATTTATTTTGGAATATATCAAGAAAATACGGCCTTGAGACCTCTGCTCTGTTTCTTCCAAGGTCTAGGCCACAATAAATGCCTTTTAAAGAACTTTATTAAAACTACAGCTCTAGCCAACTCCTTCTCTGACTAGGTTCATGTCAACAAATGCTTCATCTTTCTCACATTAAAACAAGTAGCTTCTACCTCAGGCCTAGCTAAGATGTAAGAATAATCAAAGCTGTTACTTGCTGATCACCTGTTTGTTTGATACAGTACTAGGGGCCTTCCATATGCCATCCAATTATTACTCATAAAAAAATCTTCTCATAGGGGTCAAGGGTTGAAAAACTACCTACTGGATACTATGCTCACTACCTGGGTGATGGGTGCAATCAAACCCTAAACCTCAGCATCATATAATATATCCATGTAACAAACCTACACATGTACCCCTTGCATTTAATATGAAAGCTGAAAAAAGAATCTCATGAGATACACATGGCTAGCCTTATTTTATAGAAGAGAACACTAAGACTCAGAAAAGTTCAGTAACTTGATTTCAGAAATTAGCATGTGATATTGGAATTTGTACCAGATGTGTCTTTATTCTAAAGTTTGTGCTTATGGTTTCCATATTCTCTTCATTATACTTGCCTTTTCAAAGACTCCTGACATTTGGACAGGGAAATGGGTCCTCTAGCTTCCTTTAACGTGCTTCCAAATAAATAACAGCTTCAAAAGGCGTAACTGCTCGACTTAAATGGTACAATCAGAGCTTCTTATTCTCCTTTTCATGACCGTTTCTCACATTTGGCTTCCATATCCCTAGAGGCAATGTTGTATTGTTTCCACTCCCTAGGCAAGGGGTCATTTCACCGTTTCACTAGACTTCCCATAACTGGTGTACAGATAGGCTGCTACTGCTGACACATCATCCTTGGCTGAACCTCATTGGTTCTTTGTTCTTAAAGACACTTGTGCCTTATCAAGGTTACCAACAGTATCCATCTTGCTAACTATGGTGGTCAATATTCAGTCTTCTTACTTGTTCTATTAACTGCATTCGATGGCTGATCAGCCCTTGCTTCACTCGGCTTCCAGGACATGATTCCCTGGTTACTCCTCCTCAGACTCCTTTACTAGTTTCTTCTTGTCCTCCCAGCTTCTAAATAGTGGGAAGCTCCAGGTATCAGTCCTTAGAGCTCTTCTCTATCCACCTTCACTCCCTGGATGACCCATTCTTTAGCACGGTTTTAAATCCCTTCTACACATTGACCACCTTTAAACAAATATCTTCATCCTCTGTCTCTCTTCCTTGAACTCCAGACTGGTATATCCAACTGCCTGCTTATCTTGGATGTTTAGGAGGAAAAATATTCCAAAACTATATCCTTAGTTTCCTTTCCAAAGCTCTTGTTTTCACAATCTTCCCCATTTTAGTAAATGGCAACTCAGTTTATACTCTTGCTCAGTCCAGAAACCTTACAGCCATGTCAATGTCCACCAATGTAAAATTCATCAGCATATATGGATGATGGCTTTGTCTTTACCTATAAGATATATACAGAATCCAAATACTGCTCACCAGCTCCTCTGTGACCATCCAGGTTCAAGCAATCATTATCTGTCACTGCAATTACTGCAATATATTTTCAGCCATCTCCCTGGTCCACCTTTACCCCTTTCATTTTATTCTCAGCACCACACACAGACTTACTCTTTAAAATATAAGTCAGATCATGACATTCTGCTCAAAACCCAGTGAAATCTTCCCACTTACTCAGAGCAAAAGGCTAACTCCACACAATGGCCTGACAGAATATACAAGATTTCACCTCTCATTATTTCTCTAAGTCACCTCTGACTAATTTCTTCTCACTCTCCTCTGGCCTCCTTTGCTTTTATTCAAATGTGTCAAGCACATTTCCACCTAAGGGCCATTGCACTTGCTGCTTCCTCTTCCTGGAACTGATTTCCCCCATCTATATGGGGAGGCTTTGTTTCTTTCAAGTCTCTGCTTCAGTGGCGCTACTTAGACCTTCTCTGACCACTTCCCACAACCCTTCCAGCCCACTCTGTCTCTTTTTCTCCATAGCATTTTCCACTTTTTGGTATATTTCATGTTTTCATGTTTCATTTTATTTTCAATTTCCTGTCTGTTTTACCTAGAATGTAAACTCCTGACATATGAGTATAACTAACTATTTAGTGAGTGAATGGGCTATGCAATTTAGGGCTTGTTGGAACCCTCAATAGCATCATCTCTTTCCCGACAAGGCTGTTTTTCCACCTAAACTTTAGATTTTCCCTTACAGTCCAATTACCATATATGTATATCTTCTCATTGCCCTGTATGTAGATCCTCAGCTTAATGGTGTACTCGAGGATCCAGGCTCTGTCCCCTTCCCCTTTGCCATCCTTAGTAATTAGCTGTATTCATATACTTGTCTTCTCATTGACCCAAGGAGATTGCCATAGTTCCAGGAGTCACTTAAAGACAAAATAACATTTTGCTAAAAAGAGCAATATTTCCTCCAGTAATCTACTTTTCAGCAGGGAAGTAAACCATTCCCTCTGGGAGGACTCTCAGCAGGCTTCCCTTTACTGTGTCAAATGCCCCATTTTTTAAGTGCAAGGGAGGCTGGGAAAGCAAGCTGCTGGTGTGAGCAGCCTCTGCAGTGGGATGCAGAAAGTGTGGTGGGGGTAGGGATGGTTGTTGGATAGAAAAGCAAGTGTGTCTGTTGCAGTACACATATTTTTAACTCCCGAGAAATTTTTCTTCTCCTCCTATTTGTCTTCTCTTATTGTGTTACAGACTCTTGTTCTTACTTTAGAGATACCAAGATTTTATTCTGTCTCCATGGGAATGTTGAACATAATATTTTGATGTTTTCTTCTGTTCTCTGGTTTTGCTCTATTGGGGATCCTTTTTTAGGGTTTTTTAGTTTTGTTTTGTTCTGTTTCGTCTGGTGTTTCATGCTAGACAGTGTCCTCCTTGTTTCTAAGTGAGGCACCAAAAGAGCTGATGGGAAAGAGTTGTGTCCATCAGGGGGCAGAAATTGATGACAGATGGATTTACTAGTGGATTCCCATGGAGACAGATGTCCTTTTCAGTGGGGGAGTCCCAAATGCAATAGATGGAGGTCTTTTCTTTACAACCATTCAGTTTCCTCAAAGAACATTCACTGTCAAACCTCAGTGCCTCGTTGGTGGGGGCTATGAGTTGTCACATGCCTGGCTGCTAAGGAAGAGAGCTGATGATCTAAGAATCTCATATAAAAAGTTTAGCTGGATCTCCCCAGGCCTCTGTTTTACTTGGTGTCCATGTTTTTGGTACTTTTTTGGCACATTTTTTTCTGAAAAATTAATCTTCAGTTTCCTGCAATAGTGGTAGAACGGGATGAGGCTGGGTGGGAAGGGAGGAGAGCTGTCACCTGACTTCCAACGATGGAAGTGAGGTGGAGGACCAGGGAGTCCCAATGATCTTTACAATGACATCATCTCATTGCCTGCTATCCCTGACATCTCTGGAGCACTGAGTCTCTCAAGGCTTCATTTAACTGGGTTCTTCTTTGGTGCCATTCACTGCAGGCACTTGGGTCCAACTTACCTCCATGCCATTAGGCTCATTATCTCTGGATCTGTTGTCTTCTCTCTTGTCCAGTTTGTCATTTGAGGACACTTTTAATTATATCATATACCATATCATATATTATATCATATCATATCATATATCATATATCCATGTTATTTTAGTAGAGAATGCAAATCAAACATGTGTGGTCAATATCTTTTTTAAATTTTTATTTTAAGAAATGGGGTTTCACATTGTTGCCCCAGGCTACAGTGTAGTAGGGATTATAGCTCACTGCAGTCTTGAACTCCTGGGCTCATGGGATCCTCCTGCCTCAGCCTCCCAAGGGCTGTGACTGTAGATGCATACCACCATGCCTGGCTAATTTTTAGATTTTTGTAGACACAGGGTCTCACTATGTTGCCCAGGCTGGTCTTGAACTCCTGGGCCCAAGCAATCCTCCCCACTCAGCCTCCCAAAGCTGTAGGATTACAGGTGTGAGCTACTATGCCTGGTCCAATCTGTCCTTTTAAAATAGACATTCCAAGACATTAAAGATTAAATAACTTCAAATCTGTCAGTGATCTTACAGATCTTGAAATCCAACCTCATCATTTTACAAATGAACAAACGAAAACCCAGAAAAATGAGTTCCTTGCCAAAGTGAATGGTGGTGATTGGGCCCTCCTTTTGGGAAGCAGTGTGGAAAGACTGTGGCCTCCATGCTCTTGAATCAGCCTGTCTAGTTTTGCATCTGAGCCCCATTCTCAGCCAGCTTTGTCTTAAACTGTCTGTCAATCACTTTCCTTACATGTAAAAGGGGGATAATAAGTTACTTAACTTATCAGGTTGTGGTGGGCACTAACGAAATAATATTTATAAGGCACTTAAAATAGTACTTTGAATAGTAATCAATCAATATATTATTATTAGTTTAAGTAAATCAAATTCAACTTTTAAAATCCTATACCTTGTACTACTAAACTAGAAAGATATCTTATGATATATGAGAAATAAGTCATTCTCCTAAAAATATACTATAAGGCTATAGTAGCCAAAACAGCGTGGTACAAGTACAAAAACAGACACATAGACCAATGGAACAGAATAGAGATCTCAGAAATAAGACCACACATCTACATCCATCTGATCTTTGACAAACCAGAGAAAAGCAAGCAATGGGGAAAGGACTCCCTGTTTAATAAATGGTGCTGGGAGAATTGGCTAGCCACGTGCAGAAAATTCAAACTGCTCCCCTTCCTTATATCTTATTAACTCAAGATGGAGTAAAGATTTAATGGAAAACCCAAAACTATAAAAACCTAGGAGAAAAATCTAGGCAATACCAGTCACGACATAGGCATGGGCTAAGATTTCATGACAAAAATGTCAAAAGCAATTGCAACAAAAGCACAAATTGACAAATGGGATCTAATTAAACTAAAGAGCTTCCACACAGCAAAAGAAACTATCATCAGAGTGAACAGACAACTTACAGATGGGAGAAAATTTTTGCAATCTATCCATCTGACGCAAGGCTGATATCCAGAATCTACAAGGAACTTAAACAAATTTACGTAAAAAAACAACCCCATTAAAAAGTGGGCAAAGGACATGAACAGACACTTCTCAAAAGAAGACATTTAAGTGGCCAACAAACATGAAAAAACGCTCAACATCACAAATCATTAAAGAAATGCAAATCAAGACCACAATGAGATACCATCTCATGCCAGACAGAATGGTGATTATCAAAAAGTCAAGAAACAACAGATGCTGGTAAGGCTATGGAGAAATAGGAATGCTTTTACACTGTTGGTGGGAATGTAAATTAGTTCAACCATTATGGAAGACAGCGCAGCAATTCCTCAGAGACTTAGAACCAGAAATACCATTTGACCCAGTAATCCCATTGCTGGGTATATACTCAAAGGAATATAATAAATCATTCTATTATAAAGATACATGCATACTTATGTTCATTGCAGCACTATTCACAATAGCAAAGACATGGAATCAATCCAAATGCCTATCAATGATAGACTGGATAAATAAAATATATACACCATAGAATACTATACAGCCATAAAAAAGAAGGAGATCATGTCTTTTTCAGGAACATAGGTGGAGCTTGAAGCCATTATTGTCAGCAAACTAATGCAGGAACAGAAAACCAAACACCACATGTTCTCACTTACAAGTCGGAGGTGAACAATGAGAACACATGGACACAAGGAGGGGAACAACACACAGTATGGCCTGTTGGGGTGGAGGTTGTGGGGAGGGACAGCAAAAGGATAAATAGCTAACACATATGGGGCTTAATACCTAGGTGATGGGTTGATAGATGCTACAAACCACCATGGGACATGTTTACCTATGTAACAAACTTGCACGTCCTGCATATGTATCCTGGAACTTAAAGTAAAATAAAATTCAATTTTTTTTTCAAAAAAGGAAATAAGTCATTCTAGTAGATGTATTCTGCATACAGTAGTTAACAATATTGCTGATGGAAAAATAACTATCCCTGAAAAAGTCTACAATAATCTATCCATTTGATACATGTTTAAATTTATCCATTAAAAGAAACAAATATAGAACTCCATAATGGTTTTCAAAATAAAATATTTCGCTAATCTTCTAAAATTACTAACAATTCTAACTGTTACAGGAACACTACCTCAAAGTATCTAAAATGGTATTCTATTTGCAGATCTAAATTGACCTACACTGAAAGTAAGTAACTTTTGCTTTACGTATAGGAATAAAACAAGAATATGTCACTTTCACAGTTAAGTATTTCCCTGCCTACAACACAGCAGTTACAAGTGATTTAAAAAAAAAAACAAAACAAAACCAAAAGTATGATTATCACTTCCTGAGTGATCAGAGCTCAGATATTGATGGAATAAGGGGTGTGTTTAAAAAACTATTTTTGTCCTAAGAAATTATCTTAATATGAAGATGAGGGAGAATATTACACATTTTCATTTCTTAGATCTCTTAGACATAGACCAATGTGAATTTTGGAAGTGCGAGTTGGGGCAGACTTCTGAGCCTGCCTTCCAGCTATCTTTCCTAATTAGAGGAGGATCCACACCCCAAAACAACACACAGAGGTCTATAGGGCACCAAAGCCCATCCTGGTCCTTCAGCACAGAATCCTGAGAGCCGCAGAGAGGAAGGAGTCATTCCCGGCCTCAATGATCACATGCTCACCAACACTTCCCACTGCTGTATTAGATTAGCATTTTTAGCAAAAGTACTGCTGACTCATCACCAACTGCTGGCCTTTTCCTTTCCACTCCTGCCTAGTCATTCCTCTCTGTGGCGTGGGCTGCAGGGGCTCTTGACGTACTGTTGTGCCCTTTTCCTCACCAAGAGTCATCCTGTTTTTAATGACATTATTCTCCTATTTGTCAATGTCTGTTTGAATTCATTTCTGTTCTCTAGGAAAAAAAAAAAAAAAGCTAGGCAAACAAAACAAAAAAAAATTTAGAAGCTATCCTCCTCCAAATGAATCCCAAATTAATAAGTAGAAAATTCAATAATTCTTGTCCTTGAAAGCTACAGATTGTAAGCATGTTAAATTACCTAAGTGGTTAACAATAATACTGTGTTTAATAATGGCAAACTCACGCAAGAAAGGAATATACACCATGAGCTAAAACGACAATAAAACCGTTAAACTTTATTATAGTACAATGAGCATGATAAACAATTGTCAAAGGCATTATTTTTCCATAAATATTTTCCCCAATCCATTTTATTACATATCCAACTGTGTTTCTTTTCCCCTCCAAATCCAAATTATTTCCTGGTAACTTTTCTAGCCTTTAAAGTGCATGTGTGTTATAAAATACATACAGAACATGTAATTTCAAAAAGATTTTCATGGTCTTGATGCTAAATTTTACATTCTACATCAGTTACAAGATGTTGATAAAAATAACCTAACATAAAATAAGGATAATTATTAATATTTTGCTGCCTGCAATTATTTTCCTGCAGAAAATGAGAAATTATCTGGGCATAATTAATAAAATACATCATTAGATCCTTTTTGGAAAAGATCAAGTATATATCAGTTAAATTGATTACAGCATTGATATGGTTTGGCTCTGTGTGCTCACCTAAATCTCACCTTGAATTGTAATAATCTCCAGGTGTCATGGGAGGGACCCTGTGGGAAGTAATGGAATCACAGGGGTGGGGTTTTCCCATGTTGTTCTCATGATAAGTCTCATGAGATCTGATGGTTTTATAAAGGAGAGTTCCCCTACACATGCCCTCTTGCCTGCCGCCATGTAAGACATGATTTTGCCCCTAATTTGTCTTCCGCCATGGTTGTGAGGCCTCCCCAGCCATATAGAACCGTGAGTCCATTAAACCTCTTTCCTGGGTCGCTTCCAAGATGGCTGAATAGGAACAGCTCCAGTCTGCAGCTCCCAGTGTGACTGACGCAGAAGACGGGTGATTTCTGTATTTCCAACTGAGGCACCTGGTTCATCTCATTGGAACTGGTTGGATAGTGGGTGCAGCCCATGGGGGCAAGTCAAAGCAGGGAGGGGCATTGCCTCACCCAGAAGCACAAGGAGTCAGGGGATTTCCCTTTCCCAGCCAAGGGAAGCTGTGACGTAATGTACCTGGAGGAACTGTATATTTTCATCCAAATACTGCACTTTTCTCACAGTTTTAGCAACTGGCAGAAAAGAAGATTCCCTCCCATGCCTGGCTCAGCAGTCCCACGCCCACGGAACCTTGCTCACTGCTAGCACAGCAGTCTGAGATCGATCTGTGACGCTGCAGCTGGGCAGTGGGAGGGGCATCCACCATTGCTGAGGCTTCAGTATGTAAACAAAGTGGCTGGGAAGCTTAAACTGGGCGGAACCCACCACAGCTCAGCAAGGCCTACTGCCTCTCTAGACTCCACCTCTGTGGGCAGGGTATAGCTGAACAAAAGGCAGCAGTCAACTTCTGCAGACTTAAAGGTCCCCATCTGACAGCTCTGAAGAGAGCAGTGGTTCTCTCAGCACAGCGTTCGAGCTCTGAGAATGGACAGACTGACTGGGAGACACCTCCCAGTAGGGGCTGACAGACACCTCATACAAGTGGGTGCCCTTCTGGGACGAAACTTCCAGAGGAAGGATCAGGCAGCAATATTTACTGTTCTGCAATATTTACTGTTCTAGCCACCGTTGGTGATACCCAGGCAAACAGGGTCTGGAGTGGACCTCCAGCAAACTCCAACAGACCCACAGCTGAGAAGCTTGTTAGAAGGAAAACTAACAAATAGAAAGGAATAGCATCAACAAAAAGGATACCTACACCAAAACCCCATCTGTAGGTCACCAACATCAAAGACCAAAGGTAGGTAAAACCACAAAGACGGGGAGAAACCAGAGCAGAAAAGCTGAAAATTCCAAAACCAGAGCGCTTCTTCTCCTCCAAAGGATCACAGCTCCTTACCAGCAATGGAACAAAACTGGATAGGGAATGAGTTTGAGGAGTTGACAGAAGTAGGCTTCAGAAGGTCAGTAATAACAAACTTCTCCAAGCTAAAGAAGCATGTTGTAACTCATCACAAGGAAGCTAAAAACCTTGAAAAAAGGTTAGACAAATGGCTAACTAGAATAAACAGTGTAGAGAAGAACTTAAATGACCTGATGGAGCTGAAAACCACAGTATAAGAACTTCGTGATGCATGCACAAGCTTCAATAGCTGATTCAATCAAGTAGAAGAAAGGATATCAGTGATTGAAGATCAAATTAATGAAATAAAGTGAGAAGACAAGATTAGAGGAAAAAAAGTAAAAAACGAACAAAATCTCCAAAAAATATAGGACTATGTGAAAAGACCAAATCTACATTTGACGGTTGTCCTAAAAGTGATGGGGAGAATGGAACCAAGTTAGAAAACACTCTTCAGGATATTACCCAGGAGAAGTTCCCCAATGTAGCAAGGCAGGCCAACATTCAAATTCAGGAAATACAGAGAAAACCACAAAGATACTCCCTGAGAAGAGCAACTCCAAGACACATAATTGTCAGATTTACCAAGTTTGAAATGAAGGAAAAAATGTTAAGGGCAGCAAGAGAGAAAGGTTGGGTTACCCACGAAGGGAAGCCCATCAGACTAACAGCGGATCTCTCAGCAGAAACCCTACAATTCAGAAGAGAGTGGGGGCCAATATTCAACATTCTTAAAGTAAAGAATTTTCAACCCAGAATTTCACATCCAGCCAAATTAAACTTCATAAGTGAAGGATAAATAAAATCCTTTACAGACAAGCAAATGCTGAGAGATTTTGTCACCACCAGGCCTGCCTTAAAAGAGCTCATGAAGAAACCACTAAACATGGAAAGAAACAACCAGTACCAACCACTGCAAAGACATGACAAATTGTAAAGACCACCAATGCTATGAAGAAACTGCATCAAAAACAGGCAAAATAACCAGCTAACATCATAATGACAGGATCAAATTAACACATAACAATGTTAACCTTAAACGTAAATGGGCTAAATGCCCCAATTAAAAGACACAGACTGGCGAATTGGGTAAAGAGTCAAGACCCATCAGTGTGCTGTATTCAGGAGACCCATCTCACATGCAGAGACACACTAGGCTCAGAATAAAGGGATGGAGGAAGATCTACCAAGCAAAGGGAAAACAAAAAAAGCAGGGGTTGCAATCCTGGTCTCTGATAAAACAGACTTTTAACCAACAAAGACCAAAAGAGACAAAGAAGGCCATTACGGATGGTAAAGGGATAAATTCAACAAGAAGAGCTAACTATCCTAAATATATACACACCCAATACAGGAGCGCTCAAATTCATAAAGCAAGTCCTTAGAGACCTACAAAGAGACTTAGACTCCCACACAAAATAATAGGAGACTTTAACACCCTACTGTCAATATTAGACCGACGAGACAGAAGGTTAACAAGGATATCCAGGACTTGAGCTCAGCTTTGCACCAAGCAGACCTAATAGACATTTACAGAACTCTCCACCCCAAATCAACAGAATATACATTCTTCTCAGCACCACATCGCAGTTATTCTAAAATTGACCACATAATTGAAAGTAAAACACTCCTCAGCAAATGTAAAAGAACAGAAATCACAACAAACTGTATCTCAGACCACAGTGCAATCAAATTAGAACTCAGGATGAAGAAACTCACTCAAAATTGCACAACTACATGCAAACTGAACAACCTGCTCCTGAATGACTACTGGGTACATAATGAAATGAAGACAGAAATAAAGATGTTCTTTGAAACCAATGAGAACAAAGACACAACATACCAGAATCTCTGGGACACATTTAAAGCAGTGTGTAGAGGGAAATTTATAGTACTAAATGCCCACAAGAGAAAGCAGGAAAGATAAAAAATCAACACCCTAACATCACAATTAAAAGAGCTAGAGAAGCAAGAACAAACACATTCAAAAGCTAGCAGAAAGCAAGAAATAACTAACATCAGAGCAGAACTGAAGGAGACAGAGAACCCTTCAAAAAATCAATGAATCCAGAAGCTGGTTTTTTGAAAAGATCAACAACATAGATAGACCACTAGCAAGACTAATAAAAAAGAAAAGAGAGAAGAATCAAATAGATGCAATAAAAAAAGATAAAGCGGATATCACCACTGATACCACAGAAATACAAACTACCATCAGAGAATACTATAAACACCTCTATGCGAGTAAATTAGAAAATCTAGAAGAAATGGATAAATTCTGAACACATACACCCTCCCAAGACTAAACCAGTTAGAAGTTGAATTTCTGAATAGACCAATAACAGGTTCTGAAATTGAGGCAATAATTAATAGCCTACCAACCAAAAAAAGTCCAGAACCAGACGGATTCACAGCCAAATTCTACCAGAGGTACAAGGAGGAGCTGGTACCATTCCTTCTGAAACTATTACAATTAATAGGAAAACAGGGAATCCTTCCTAAATCATTTTATGAGGCCAGCATCATCCTGATACCAAAGCCTGGCAAAGACACAACAAAAAAAGAAAATTTTAGGCCAATATCCCTGATGAACATCGATGTGAAAATCCTTAAAAAAATACTGGCAAACTGAATCCAGCAGCATATCAAAAAGCTTATCCACCACAATTAAGTTGGGTTTATCCCTGGGATGCAAGGCTGGTTCAACATACGCACATCAATAAACGTAATCCAGCATATAAACAGAACCAAAGACAAAAACCACATGATTATCTCAATAGATACAGAAAAGGCCTTCAACAAAATTCAATAGTCTTCATACTAAAAACTCTCAATAAATTCGGTATTGATGAATGTATCTCAAAATAATAAGAGCTATTTATGACAAACCCACAGCCAATATCATACTGAATGGGCAAAAACTGGAAGCATTCCCTTTGAAAACTGGCACAAGACAAGGATGCCCTTTCTCACCACTCGTATTCAACATAGTGTTGGAAGTTCTGGCTAGGGTAATCAGGCAAGAGAAAAAAATAAAGGGTATTCAATTAGGAAAAGAGGAAGTCAATTGTCCCTGTTTGCAAATGATGTGATTGTATATTTAGAAAACCCCATCATCTCAGCCCAGAATCTCCTTAAGCTGATAAGCAACCTCAGCAAAGTCTCAGGATACAAAATCAATGTGCAAAAATCACAAGCATTCCTATACACCAATAACAGACAAACACAGAGCGAAATCATGAGTGAACTCCCATTCACAATTGCTACAAAGAGAATAAAATACCTAGGAATCCAAACTTACAAGGGATGTGAAGGCCCTCTTCAAGGAGAACTACAAACCACTGCTCAATGAAATAAAAGAGGACACAAACAAATGGAAGAACATTCCATGCTCATGGATAAGAAGACTCAATATCATGAAAATGGCCATACTGCCCAAGGTAATTTAGAGATTCAATGCCATCCCCATCAAGCTACCAATGACTTTCTTCACAGAATTAGAAAAAACTACTTTAAAGTTCATATGGAACCAAAAAAGAGCCCGCATAGCCAAGACAATCCCAAGCAAAAAGATCAAAGCTGGAGGTATCATGCTACCTGACTTCAAACTATACTATAAGGCTACAGTAACCAAAACAGCATGGTACTGGTACCAAACAGATGGAACAGAACAGAAGCCCCAGAAATAAGACCATACATCTACAACCATCTGATTTTTGACAAACCTGACCAAAAAAGCAATGGGGAAAGGATTCCCTTTTTAATAAATGGTGCTGGGAAAATTAGCTAGCCATATGTAGAAAGCTGAAACAGGGTCCCTTCCTTACACGTTATACAAAAATTAACTCAAGATGGATTAAAGACTTAAATGTAAGACCTAAAACTGCAAAAACCCTAGAAGAAAACCTAGGCAATACCATTCAGGACATAGGCATGGGCAAAGACTTCGTGACTAAAACACCAAAGCAATGGCAACAAAAGCCAAAATAGACAAATGGGATCTAATTAAACTAAAGAGCTTCTGCGCAGCAAAAGAAACTATCATCAGAGTGAACAGGCAACCTACAGAGTGGGAGAAAATTTTTGCAATTTACTCATCTGACAAAAGGCTAATATCCAGAATCTACAAAGAAGTTAAACAAATTTACAAGAAAAAACAAACAGCCCCATCAAAAAGTGGGCAAAAGACATGAACAGACACTTCTCAAAAGAAGACATTTATGCAGCCGACAGACACATGAAAAAAATGTTCATCATCACTGGTCATCAAAGAAATGCAAATCAAAACCACAATGAGATATCATTTCACTCCAGTTAGAATGGCTATCATTAAAAAGTCAGGAAACAACAGATGCTGGAGAGGATATGGAGAAATAGGAACACTTTCACATTGTTGGTGGGAGTGTAAATTAGTTCAACTATTGTGGAAGACAGTGTGGTGATTCCTCAAGGATCTAGAACTAGAAATACCATTTGACCCAGCCATCCCATTACTGGGTATATACCCAAAGGATTATAAATCATGCTTCTATAAAGACACATGTACACGTATGTTTATTGCGGCACTATTCACAATAGCAAAGAGTTGGAACCAATCCAAATGTCCATCAATGATAGACTGGATTAAGAAAATGTGGCACATATACACTATGGAATACTATTGCAGCATAAAAACAGATGAGTTCATGTCCTTTGCAGGGACATGGATGAAGCTGGGAATCATCATTTTCAGCAAACTGTCACAAGGACAGAAAACCAAACATTGCATTTTCTCACTCATAGGTGGCAGTTGAACAATGAGAACACATAGACACAGGGCGGGGAACATCACACACCGAGGCCTATGGGGGAGTCAGGGACTGCGGGAAGGATAGCATTAGGAGAAATAACTAATATAAATGTCGAGTTGATGGGTGCAGCAAACCAACATGGCACATGTATACCTATGTAACAAACCTATACATTGTGCACAGGAACCCTAGAACTTAAAGTATAATAAAAATAAATAAACTTCTTTCTTTTATAAATTATGCAGTTTCGGTTATGTATTTATTAGCAGCATGAGAACAGATTAATACAAGCATACTTTTTGTATAGCATGCTTAAGTTTCATGGGACCAGCAGGCTCTCAAATGATAAATGGAGGAAATGCAGAGAACATGAAATACAACTGAAATCTTCAGGCATCTGTTGTGATTAATGCTAATAACACGTACACTTTCTTGTGGGTCTGACCCTTCCTAGTTTGCAGCTTCTTCCCTCCTAACTGTTAAGTCACTTCTCACTATCCTATCCCCACCTCACCTACTGGCTCGACCTCATCAAATCGCTAGGAAGAAATTCGACCTTAGCTGGGGCTGGAACGCTCTGAAACTGCTAGGCAGCCAACTGGAGTCTGATGCTCAGCCACTGAATGTTACTCCTCTCACCATAGTTTTAGTCTTTCTGCTCTGTTCCCAAGTTGCAGTATCCACTGTATGCTCTGGATTTGTCCCTTGTCCTGTGCCCACGTCCCTTCCTGGGAGCTTGCCCAGCATTCCTGCAGAAGTGGGGGGCTTTCTTCTCTTGCCAGTCTCCTGGGGACTGGAGTCCTTTTCCTCTTCCATAGATCCAGGAGACAGACGTCGTGTTACAGGACCTGGTTTGGACGTCATACAGACTTCCACTTCCTAGCCGTGTGTCCTTGGGAACTCAGCTAACCCCTCTGGCCTCTATGTCCTCACCTGTGAAACTTTATAAGGATCTTGCAAGGGCTTAATGAGCTAATAGATATAAAGCACTTAGAACAATAGTTGGCCCTAAGTAGTCAGTGAACATTATTTTTTATTAGGAGTGGTACCAACATACATAGGTGGGCTGCTACTGGCTACCTAATACCTGATACTGGCTTGGCGTTCTGAAGGCTGTGATCTTTCATCCATCTTTTTTTGAGATGGAGTCTCGTTCTGTCAACCAGGTTGGAGTGCAGTGGCGTAGTTTCAGCTCACTGCAACCTTCCCAGTCTCCTGAGTAGCTGGGACTACAGGCGCCTGCCACCACAACTGGCTAATTTTTGTATTTTTAGTAGAGCTGGCATTTCACCATGTTGCCCAGGCTAGTCTTGAAGTCCGGAGCTGAAGTGATCTGCCTGTCTCCGCCTCCTAAAGTGCTGGGATTACAGGCATGAGCCACTGCGCCTGGCCATTTCATCCATCTTTCAACTACTTATGACCCCTGCTGCACTGGACTTCAACTCGCATCTGTAGCAGAGTGAGTCCATTCCCTGAGATGTCCGCTCCAGGGCTGGGTCATGTTCCCGGTCCTGGATTCAACCCCAGCCTGTTGCGGTCAGCTGAGTTAAGCACAGCTCTGTCCCCAGAGTGATCTCTCAACACTGGATTGACGCTATAATCTAATAATTACTTCTGCATCATTCTCTTATTTTCCCTCTCAGTGTTTGCTTTTCATAAGGAAAAAAACTCTAACAAGAATCTCTATAGAGAACTAAATTTGAATATCAAGAATGTATATTAAGAATATGCATGGCTATTTATAAAATAAAAAGGCTGTAAGGAGTGATAACAAAAAATATTGAGATTAACCTTATTACATAAATGGGCTTTGGTTTCACTTTAAGAAAAATATTTCACTTCATAGAATTAACTATCTCAGAGTAAACTTGCTTAGAGCAATGCTAGATGATCTCTTTTTTAGGCCAAACTAGATATTTGTTTCATGCTAACTTTCTTCATCCATGCCCTGCTGAAAGCCCATAGTAAATATCTCTTAAAACCCAAAAGTCTGTACCCTAGAACTTAAAGTATAATAAAAAAATAAATTAATTAAAAAAAAAAAAAACCCAAAAGTCAAAGAGAAAACAGGTCCATCAACACTCTGCTTCAGTACACACAGGAACAAGACAGATGTTTCAGCGTTTCTATCCAGAGGGCACATAGAAATTATGTTCTGGTTTTCATAAATACTTCTGATTAATTTTTAATGATTTATGTGAACTGATTCAAACTACCCAGGCCTATTCCTGACTTACTCTTTAGTTAATAACTCCCCCTTTGAAGTTTGCAAAAGTATTTTGAGGATGTTAAAAAATATTTTAGACACTAACATGGAAAAAATCTGTAGCTTCAAAGGAAATACCCAACTGTTTGCAAAAGAGTATTGAAGTGACATTGCAGGACCCAAGATTGTTTTTTTTTTTGAGACAGAGTCTCGCTCTGTCACCAGACTATATTGCAGCGGCACCATCTTGGCTCACTGCAACCTCCACCTCCCGGGTTCAAGGGATTCTCCTGCCTCAGCCTCCCAAGTAGCTGGGACTACAGGCGCACGCCACCACGCCCGGCTAATTTTTGTATTTTTAGTAGAGGCGAGGTTTCACCATGTTGTCCAGGATGGTCTCAATCTCTTGACCCTGTGATCTGCCTGCCTCGGCCTCCCAAAGTGCTGGGATTACAGGCATGAGCCACTGCGCCCGGCACAGGACTCAAGATTTTTAAATGACCAAAGAGTAACGACAATGTTTTCTGTTATATTTCAGCTATTCGAACACTTGCAAATAAGATTACTGAAAAAGAGGAGGAGCTACCAATTTTCACTAACTCCAAGTTACACATTTTTTGTTATATTATAATATCTCCCAAATCAAGATGCATCTTACATACAATCCATGTCAAGTCATGGCTTAATTTAGAGCATTTTTTATTTCATAGTGGTACATAAAGTAACAATCTATGGTGTCTTTAGATTTAAAGAAATATGGTAAGTTTTAGAATTTTTTTGGTCTCTCATCTTCCCTCTTCTATTCCTTTATTTTCTTCTACTTTCCTATTTCTTTATTTTTCTTCTCCATTTTCACTTAAAAATAGATATGTGTGTGTACATGTGTTTACCTATAAACCTGCTTTGGACCCATCTGGCACCCCCAAAAACTGAGGAACTCTTCTCCTATCTTCAAAGAAATGGAGTCTTTTTTCCTCACCCAAAGCCCAAGGTGAGACTCTGCTAAAAACAGATTTCCTGTCTCAAAAAGAAAAGCAGGCTTTCTTTTTCTTTTTTCTCTTAAGATGGTATCTTGTTCTGTCACCCAGGCTGGAGTGTGGTGGCATGAACTCAGCTCACTGCAACCTCCACCTCCCGGGTTCAAGTGATTTTATTGCCTCAGCCTCCCGAGTAGCTGGGATTACATGTGCCCGCTACCACACCCAGCTAATTTTTGTATTTTTAGTAGAGATGGGGTTTTACCATGTTGGCCAGGCTGGCCTTGAACTCCTGACCTCAGATAATCAGCCCACCTTGGCCTCCCACAGTGCTGGGATTACAGGTGTGAGTCACTGTACCCAGCCAAGAAAAGGAGGCTTTCAGCTGAGCATGGTGGCTCACACCTGTAATCCCAGCACTTTGGGAGGCCGAGACAGGCAGATCACGAGGTCAGGAGATCGAGACTATCCTGGCTAACATGGTGAAACGCTGTCTCTACTAAAAATACAAAAAATTAGCCGGGCGTGGTGGCGGGCGTCTGTAGTCCCAGCTACTCAGGAGGCTGAGGCAGGAGAATGGTGTGAACCCAGGAGGCGGAGCTTGCAGTGAGCTGAGATCGCGCCCCTGCACTCCAGCTGGGGTGACAGAGCGAGACTCTGTCTCAAAAAAAAAAAAAAAAAGAAGAAGAAGAAAAGGAGGCTTTCAATTCCAGGCACCCTTGCTACTTGGAAACAGTTCAGCAAAAGTTCACCTTGGTATAGGGTGAAGACTACTCACTAAAACTGAAGACACTGGACCTGGCTTATCCATTCTGTTCCCATTCCTCACTAGCACAGATAACAAGAGCTGACTGATTTAAACCCTTTGTTCTGAACTGTGGGAATGAGAGAGAAAAAATGTATTTAGCGTTTCTCTTCCCTCAAGGGAGCAGGTTTGTGGCTAACCCTTAGCTCTAATGAGCTTCTTTAATATGAACGCCAGCTTCCCTGGGGGCCCACATCCCCTGCGTGGCAAATCTCTCAGCCCTACTGTGGTTACGCTGTGAGTTGTATTTGAGCTCCAAAAAATCTCTCGGTGTTGCCAACATGCAGGGATTATTCATACAAAGCAGGGCACATTCAAACAACATGGGGCGGGATCCAGGGCAACTGTGGCCTGCCTAAAATAAAATTCATCCTCAACTTTTAAAGCCTTGAAGTTGTAGTTTGAAGACTGTACTTTGTGCAGAGGTTAGCTAACCAAATTGGTGGAAAACAATGAGATCAGAATGTTGCACCTCTGAATTACAGTTTATCCTCACACTGGATTGCATATAAATTAATGAGCTTTTAAACCAGGGCAACATTTGAGAGGGAATAAAGGGGAGAAACTTGGCAAATAATGCATCCACATACAAAAAAGCTGTCTAAAAAGTCACTTGCTGGCACCTAACAATACTTCCCTCAAATCCTCCTGTTTCTTCACTCAAAGTCCCTTAGAATAGATATCCCAAAAGGCCTCCTACTTCTATCCTGATAGAGCTTTCTCAAAACACACTAAATCTGATTGCAGTCCTAGCTATTTGGGAAGTTGAGGCAGGAGGATCATTTGATCCCAGGGAGGTTGAAGTTGTAGTGAGCTATGATCACACAGCCTGGGTGATGGAGCGAGACCCTGCGTCTAAACACACACACACACACACACACACACACACACACACACACACACACACACAATCGGGTATCTCAAGAGGCTGCTGAATTATGCCTGTTTCTCTTCAATTCGAGTCTCTATAAGCTCAGGAGTTAGTATGAAGCCTGAAGCTCAAGGTTCTTTCTGAATTTTTCTCGATTTGGCCTCCCAAAAGCAGCAAGCAAGCTTTAAGTGGATCCAGAGAACAAGCAGGTAGAGTGAAAATTCATGTCTTGTGGAATATCTCCATGGTGCAGGGCAGAAAGAGGAAAAGAAAAGCATAGCTTTCCATAATTTACAGAAAAACCCAGTGTTAATATTAATATTCATTTTCTTAGAAGGTACTTCTTCATAGCTGATTAATTCAACATATAAAACATTTCAGAAAAAAAAGCAGGCAATTGTCTATTTATGGATATTGTCATTCTTCCAGCAATTATAAAAGCTGGCTTAGCCGGGTTAGGTAAATGTCAAAATAAAGCTCAAGAAAAAATAATGCTGATTCATTTGGTCAAATGTTCTTCCTTTTAGCCCAATTTATCTCAACACATCTCTAGGGAGACTGTACGCTCCAGTGGTCACAATCTTGGGCTCTGGCGTCGAACTGAGATTTAAATACTAGATCCACCACTTACATGCTGCTTGACCTTGGGCATGTTACTGAACATCTCAGGTCTCCGTTTCATTATCTGTCATACAAATATAATAAGGCTACCTGTTTCTTACTTTGTGTCTACTATTGAATTAATCAAGTTTGTAGTTTCCTTTATTCCTTTTCGTCCTCTTTACTGGCTGAAAAGTTATAAATAACATTCCTATTTTTTCAATGGTCACCCTTAAGAGGTGCTGTTCAGAGAAATACACAAGGAAAAGGCATGAGAAATTAGAAAGAAATAGTGGTATTTAATTTGACATGGATTACAATGGTGATAGTTTCAGCAATATCAAATATATTCTGGGCCATAGAACAAGCCTCAAAAATTTTAAAAGAATTGGAATCATACAAAATATAGTTTCTGCAACAGAATTCAACTGGAAACAATACAGGAATTATCTATGGAAAATGCCCCAAATACTTGAAAATCAAACCACATGAGACACCCAATGAGTGAAAGAGAAAATTAGAAAATAGTTTGAATTGAATGAAAATGAACACAATATATCAAAATGTATAGAGGTAGCTAAAGAAGTACTTAAAGGAAAACTTATAGCATTATATGTTGGTATTAGAAAATAAGAAAATCTCAAATCTATGACTCAACTTTCATTTTATGAAACTAGGAAAATAAAAGAAAATTAACCCCAAAAGAAACAGAAGGAAGGAAATGACATAAAAGCATAAACCAATGAAACTGAAAACATAAACACAAAAGAGACAATCAAGGAAGCAACAAATTGGTTCTTTGAAAGAATAAAAAAAATTGAAAAACCTTTAGGCATACTGGTGAAGAAAAGGAAAGAGACAGAAGATACAATTTAACAATATCAGGAATAAAAGAGAGGCATTAAAGGTAATAAGGGAATATTATAAACAACTTTACGTCCAGAAATGTAAAATCTTAGATAAAATGGCAAATGTCTTGAAAGACACAAACTATTAAAGTTCACTCAAGAAAACTATTAGCCTGAATACTCCTGTATCTACTGAATCAATTTAATTCCAATTAAAAAAATCTTCTGACAAAGAAAACTCCATGTCAAGATGGTTTTACTGGTGAACTCTACCAAATACCACAGATGAATTAGTACTAATTCTACACAAACTCTTCTGAAAAAAAGATGAGGAGAAAATACTTCCCAATTTATTTTATGAGACAAATATAAGCCTGATACCAGAACCAGAAAAAGGTATTACAAGAAAAAAACAAAAAGCCATGGTTTAATATCCTCCAAGCACTTAAATGCAAAATTCCTCAAATAAATTAGCAAGTTGAATCCAGCAATATACGAAAAGGATAATATGTCATTATACTATATTCATGGAAAGATAGTCCAACATAAGAAAACCAATCAATGTATTTTACCATATCAACATATCTAGAAAAAACATTGATGATATGCATTCATAATTTTTAAAGAAAATACCAAAAAACCACTTGGAAAACTAGGAATAGAAGGAACTTCCTTAACCTGATACAGAACATCTTCTAAAAACCAACAGTCAGTGTTATACTGATTGAAAACAAGGCAAGGATGTTTTCTTCCACTATTCCTATTCAGGAGTGTACAGGAGGTCCCAACTGGCATGATCATGCAATAAAAAGGAATAGAAGGTCTGTACGTATAAAGGAATAAGCAAAATCATCTCTATTTAAAGAAGAAATTATTATCTTCATAGAAAACCCAAAAGAATCTATGAAAAAGCTCTTAGAACTCATAAGTGAGTTTCATAAGTCATAGGATTCAATATGCAAAATTAATAGTATTTCTAAATACTATCCATAAATAATTGGAACTTGAAATTCAAAGAAAAACTTACTGAATATAATAGGACCAGAATCATTAAATATGTAAGCACATATCTAAGCAAATATGTCTAATATCTGATACTTGAAAACTAGAAAATACTGAAATAAGATCTAAATAAATTAGGAGATATACTGTGTTCATGGAATGGAAGACTAAATAGTCTTACAATATCAATCCCCCCAAATTGATCTATAGATTCAAAGCAATCTTGATGAAATTCGAACATGTTATTTTGTAGAAATCAGCTACATGATCTTAAAATTTATAAGGAAAGACAAAGAACAAGAACAGCCAAGAACAAATTGGAGGACACACACTACTTAATTTACAGAGTTATTATAAAGTTACAGTAATCAAAGCAGTGACAATGTAGATGAACAGACCTGATAGTATCCAGAAATAGACCCACATACACATATAAAGTAGGCTGATTTTCATGAAAAGATCAAAAGCAATTCCATGGAAAAGGATTGTCTTTTTGGCAAATAATCCTGGAATAATCAAACACTTCACGCAAAAATGAAAAGAAAAGGAATTGCAATCCATACCTTATATCATAGTAAAAAATTAACATGACATGTCTCATAGACCTAAATTTAAATCTAACACTATGAAACTTTTTTTTTTTTTTAAAAAAAAGGAGAAAATCTTTGTGATCTTGAGTTAGGCAGTTTTCTTAGGTACACCAAAAGCATGATCCACAAAAGGAAACACTAGATTAACTGGACTTAAAAAAATTTAATTATGCTTTTTGAAAAACAAAATGAAAAAATCTCACTGACTGGAAAATTTATCAAAACACATATCTAATAAAAAATTCACAGCCAATATAAAACTCTCAAACACAATAATAAGAAATCAATGCAATTTTTTAAATGGGTAAGATAGTTGAACAAACACTTCATCAAAAAAGCTATATGAATAGCAAACCAGCAAATGTAACTATGTTCAAATCATTATTTATTAGGGAAATGCAAATTAAAACCACAATGTGATATCACATATTAGAACAGGTAAAATCAAGAAAAAAATAAGGAAAAACTGATAATACTAAGTGCTGTTGAAAATATGGAGTAACAGGAACTGTCACATATTGCTGGCAGGAATTCAAAATGATTCAATCCTTTGGGAAAAGTTGGCAATTTTTTTTTTTTTTTTTTTTTTTTTTTTGAGATGGAGTCTCATTCTGTTGCCCAGGCTGGAGTGCAGTGGCACGATCTCAGCTCATTGCAACCTCTGCCTCCCAGGTTCAAGTGATTCTCCTGCCTCAGCCTCTTGAGTAGCTGGGATTACAGGTGTATGCCACCACGCCTGGCTAATTTTTGTATTTTTAGTAGAGATGGGGTTTCACCATGTTGACCAAGCTGGTCTTGAACTCCTGACCTCAGGTGATACACCCACCTCGGCCTGCCAAAGGGCTAAGATTACAGGCATGAGCCACTGCACCTGGCCAGGTAACTTCTTATATACATTCATCATATGACCTCCCATCCTGCCTCTAAATATTTACTTAAGGGAAGTGAAGTCATAAGTACACAAATACCTGCACGTGAATATCTATAGCAGCTTTACTTCTCATTGCTCCAAAATAGAAACAACCCAAATATCCTTCAGTTGATGAATGGACTAACAAACTGCACTCTATCTATATAATCAAATTCTATTGGACACACATACACACAAAAGAAAAAAGAAGAAGAAAAGAAGAAGAAGGTGGGGGGGAGGAGGAGGAGGAGGAGAACTACTGATACTGTAAACCAAAAATAAAATTCTAAGTCCCCCAACCATGGGGAATGAACCCCTCCTCTCAGCAAGGGCATTCCAAAGTTAACCTGAAAAACTCGTTCAGGCCATGATGGGAAGAAGCAGCCAGACATGCCTCATGATGCCCTCCTCCCTTTAGGAACTGCTGATAGAATAGACCCCTTAGGTCTGACAAAAAACATTTACAATCTATTCTCTCTGAAGCCTGCTACCTGAAGGCTTCATCTGCATGATTAAACCTCGGCCTCCTCCACAACCCCTTATCATAATCCAGACATTCCTTTCTATTGATGATGACCCTTGCAACCAATTGCCAATCAGAAAATCTTTTAATCTACCCATGATCTGGAAGCCGCCACTTCCAGTCATCCCAGATATCCAGACCGAACCAATGTACACCGTACATGTATTCATTGATAACTTCTGTCTCCCTAAAATGTGTAAAACCAAGTTGTGCACTGATCACCTTGGACGCATGTTCTCAGGATCTCCTGAGGGCTGTGTCACAGGCTACTTGTCACTCATATTTGGCTCAGAATAAACCTGTTGAAATATTTTACAGAGTTTGACTCTTTTCATTGACAATACACACAATATGGATGAATGCACTATGTTATGATTTATGGATTTACTAAAGCTACATGATATATGATTACATTTGTAAGACATTCTGGAAAGGGCAAAAATTGAGGTAAAGAAAATGTATCGCCGGGTGCGGTGGCTCAAGCCTGTAATCCCAGCACTTTGGGAGGCCGAGACGGGCAGATCATGAGGTCAGGAGATCGAGACCATCCTGGCTAACACGGTGAAACCCCGTCTCTACTAAAAAAATACAAAAAACTAGCCGGGCGACACGGCAGGCGCCTGTAGTCCCAGCTACTCGGGAGGCTGAGGCAGGAGAATGGTGTAAATCCGGGAGGCGGAGCTTGCAGTGAGCTGAGATCCAGCCACTGCACTCCAGCCTGGGTGGCAGAGCGAGACTCCGTCTCAAAAAAAAAAAAAAAGAAAATGTATCTGTGGTTTCCAGGGCTTGGGAGTTCAGGAGGTTGACTATGAAGGAGACAAGGGCATTCTTTGTGTTGTTAAGGAAACTGTTCTATATCTTGACTGTGGTGATTTACATGATTATATACATTTGTTGAACTTCTCTGAACTCTAAAAAGGATGGATGTTACTGCATGTAAATGATGGCTCAATAAACCTAACTTTAATTTTTAAGAAAATATTAACAGGTTTTTAAAATGCTGTTAACCAGGGACAAATATAATAAGGGTCAGGGCCAAGTGAATGAGAAAAATCTGGTAAGAAGGAAGCACAGGGATTTAACCCAGAATGAAGAGAATCTAAAGGGAGAAAAAATTCTCAGGAGAAGATAAAACCAAGAAATTAGAGCTAAGATGTCTTCAAAAACCAGCTTCACTCTGGCCTGAGAGGTCATCAGGAAAACACAGAGTATCTAAGAAATCAGAACGAATTTCCAGCTGCTCTAGTACTGAGCCAACTGAGAGTCACATGAGGAATGTGGAAGACAGATTGGTGGCCCTGAAGACCGCGGTCCCCTGATGTACACACCCTGCATAATCCTCTCCACTTGGGTGTGGGTAAAACTTGTAAAGGTGGCGGGAATTCACATCAAAGATTAGGTGACTAGTCAGGAGATTTTGAGTTCATCAAAAGGCAGGTTGCCTGGGCGAACATGATCTAATCAGGTGAGCTTTAAAAGAAGGGCTAAGATTATTCCATCAG
The DNA here is from genome assembly GCF_002776525.5 of Piliocolobus tephrosceles. Lineage (NCBI taxonomy): Eukaryota > Metazoa > Chordata > Mammalia > Primates > Cercopithecidae > Piliocolobus > Piliocolobus tephrosceles. The sequence goes on along the minus strand of NC_045442.1, from coordinate 106,417,068 downwards.
ACTTGAAGCAAACAGCTAATGGTATTGTGAACGATCTGTGCGGTAACTGAAGCAAACACCTGGGGACAACCCCTAGGAGTGGAGAGTCCACCAACTCCAGCCTACAGTCAACAAGGAAATGGGAACTGAGCTTGCCAACAGTCAGTGATCTTGAAAGCCTCAGATGATGTCAAAATCCCAACTAACACATTGATTTCATCCCTGTAAGGTTCTGAGCTGAAAACCTAGCTACACCATGCCCAGATTTCTGACCTACAGAAACTTTAAGATAATACATGTGTGTGTTGGTTTAAGCCACTACGTTTGTGGTGAGTTTGCCACGCAGCAATAGAAGGCCAATTCAAAGAGTGATTCATGAATTAAAATGTGTCAAGTTAGTTTAGTCAATGAGAATATTTTCATGCTTTGACTCCAAGGGCTCCTCACCCAATAGTAAGTTATTTTTAATGTTTTACTATGCATTAAATGAAAAAGCATCAAAAAGGTTAACATCATAGAGGGAAGAGGAGGGAGACGAAGAAAACAACAGCGTGTTTTTTTTTTTTTGGCAAGGGTTTCATTGTCATCCAGGCTGGAGTGCAACGGTGCCATCATAGCTCACTGCAGCCTCCGTCTCCTGGGCTCACTTCAGCCTCTCGAGTACCTGGGACCATAGGCACATGCACTACACTCAGCTAATTTTAAAAATTTTCTTTTTGTATAGACAGGGTCTCACTATGTTGCCCAGGCTGGTCTCGAACTCCTAGCCTCAGGGGATCCTTCTGCCCTTGGCCTCCCAAAGTGTTGGGATTATACACATGAGCCACTGCATCTGGTTAGGAAACATCTTTGGAGAATAATTTCATTAATTCTGCCCAGTGGTGGCCACAGAAAGCCAGGATTAATGGAGTAAACTGGTGGAGAGGCCTTCTGCTGGAGCTCCCTGGCCTTGTTTCCTCACACTTGGCAATGTGCTGTCCCTACAGCCTTTTCTTCTTTAGTTTCAGGCCACAACTGCAGCCACCCAGGTACTAAGACTCCTCTCTGGGCTGGACACCCTCCCACAGGTCTCCAGGACCCACAGTGACATCCAGAGTAGAAACAACAAATCAGTGTTCACACTCTGACCACACTCAGTTGTGGGGCTGGGCACCAGGATATAACCATTCACTTTATCACCATAAAAGAAAGCACAAATCATTACTGCAGAGTCCTCCCATATATGTGAAAATACAGAGAAGGTCCCCACCCCACACCCTAAATAATATCATTCGAATTCTTATGTTAGGTTGCAGTATTCCAGCAAATTTAAAAAAAAAATTACCCTGGCTGGGCACAGTGGCTCACACCTGTAATCCCAGAACTTTGGGAGGCTGAGCCTGGTGGATTACGAGGTCAGGAGATTCAGACCATTCTGGCAAACATGGTGAAACCCCTGTCTCTACTAAAAATACAAAAAATTAGCCGGGCACAGTGGCGGATGCCTGTAGTCCCAGCTCCTCAGGAGGCTGAGGCAGGAGAATGGCGTGAACCCAGGAGGCGGAGCTTGCAGTGAGTTGAGATCGTGCCACTGTACTCCAGCCTGGGCGACAGAGCGAGACTCTGTCTCAAAAAAAAAAAAAAAAAAAAAAAAAAACTACCCTTCATTTTCATCTCCATTTTTTAAAACTGCACTCTTCATTTTCATAAAATTATAGATTCTTTTATCCTAAAGCATTGTTAAATCGGAGTATCATAAAACGGAACTTGCAATAACTTACCCTGTAACTTTTTAGTCTGATGAAATCAACCTTCATAGAGACAAATCGATCTGAATTTCGGCTGATGTTCTTAAGGTGTTCTACGAGATCAGCACAGAATTTGTAACCTCCTTTAAGCACACACAGGACCATGATGTCACTATATCCTATGTCTTTCATAATATCCTTGGCCAGCCGCTCAATTCTGAAAGAAGAATAAAACATATATTAAGGCACAACTACTTCTGAGTATTTATGTTGTGTTAATAAAAATGCATGATGTATTATTGTACATATTCAATTACTCAGGGGAATGTGGAGAAAAGCTTGGGACACAGAAACCCGCAGATAGAAAAGCTTTGCTAAGGTTAAACATAAGGTGTTCAAAACATACTTCTTCTTTTTTTTTTTTTTTTTTTTTTTTTTAAGATGGAGTTTCACCGTGTTGCCCAGGCTGTAGTGCTGTGGCACGATCTTGACTCACTGCAACCTCCACCTATTGGTTCAAGCGATTCTCCCACCTCACCCTCCCAAGTGGCTGGGATTACAGGCACCCACCACCATACCCAGCTAATTTTTGTATTTTTAGTAGAGACGGGGTTTTTCCATGTTGGCCAGGCTGGTCTCTAACTCCTGACCTCAGGTGACCTGGCCACCTCGGCTTCCCAAAGTGCTGGGATTACAGGCATGAGCCACTGTGCCTGGCAGTATTTACTGAATTCTAAAGAAGACATATGATCATAAAAAATGTACATCAGAATATCTGGCATGCTCCTTAAAAAGGAACATTTGGGCCAAGAGTGGTGGCTCACACCTGTAATCCCAGCACTTTGGGAAGCCAAGAAGGGCGGATCACGGATCACTTAAGCACAGGAGTTCGAGACCAGCCTGGCCAGCATGGTGAAACCCCGTCTCTACTAAAAATACAAAAATTAGCTGGACATGGTGGCGGGTGCCTGTAATCCCAGCTACTCAGGAAGCTGAGGCAGGGGAATCACTTGAACCGAGGAGGCAGAGGTTGCAGTGAGCTGAAATTGCACCACTGCACTCCAGCCTGCACGATGGAGCAAGGCTCCATCTCAAAAAAAAAAAAAAAGGAACATTTGTTTCCAACATGATGAAGTAAAGAGGTGAACACATCCTCTCCAGAAAAGCAACTAGAAAACTGGGCAAAACTGCCGAAAACAACCATCTCATCATGTTGGAAATCAACCAAAGGCATACAACAAATTGAGAAGCATTTGATTTTGAAAACACTGAACATTGGGTGGAAACAGCATCAGTCTGGAGCATTCTTGTGTGGGGATGCTTTTATCACCCGCCCCGCCCCCATCCCCAGCTCTGTTGTTCAAACAGGTAGTTCCATCCAGGTGGTGCACGGCCAGAGGAAGCTCACCTGATTGGGAACACTGTAAGCTAAAATGGTCACCTTGGTGGCAGGGCTCCATTATCGTGAGGTGCAGTCCCCGCTGAGCAGTGCACTGGCAGGCTAACTGGGGATTTGATAGGAAGTTCCAGGGAGGAGGTTAGACAGTTGTAGAACAGGGGCACACAATAAGTTCTTCATGCATCTCGATTGACCAGAGGCTGTACATAAGCACAGCAGAGCGAGTTCAAGCCACCCACACATCCCTGGACAATAGAGGCTGTGTACATGTGCGGAGAAGGCACAAGAAAGCTCTGGGGAAAGTAAAAGTCAGAAAGATTTGAAAATGGTTGGAAATTTGAATCTACTTTCAAGCCCCCATGCACCCCCATGGGTGGCAGACTTACTGGCTTGACGTATTTGAGCACAACTTCTAACCAATTGAAGGCCAAACACTACTATTCAGACACAGGGCGATCCCTAATAAGTGAGGCTTAAAAATAAAAACAGGAGAAAAATAAACCTCACAGACATCAGAAGTCACACAGTGAGGTGGGCGGATCTCTTGAGGTCAGGAGTTCGAGATCAGCCTGGCCAACATGGTGAAACCCCATCTCTACTAAAAATACAAAAGTTAGCTGGGTGTGGTGGTGTGCACCTGTAATCCCAGCTACTCGGGAGGCTGAGGCAGGAGAATCACTTGAACTCAGGAGGCGGAGGTTGCAGTGAGCGAGACTGTGCTATTGCACTCCAGTCGGGGCGAAAAGAGTAAAACTCTGTCTAAAAAAAAAAAAAAAAAGAAAAAAAAAGTAGAATTACACAGAGTGGAAGACAAAAAAAGGAAACAATAATAGCAATGAATAGAAAATAGGGTACTAAACTGATTATATCAATACTCATTTTAAATATGAATAGTCTAAATATAGCAATTAAAAGACAGACTGTCAGGGTGGATTCAAAAAAAGATCTAACTCTATATTGCCTACAAAAAACTCACTTTATGGCTTACACTTGTAATCCCAGCACTTTGGGAGGCTGGGGCAGGCAGATCCCTTCAGGTCAGGAGATCAAGACCATCTTGACCAACATCATGAAACCCCATCTCTACTAAAAATACAAAACATTAACCAGGTGTGGTGGTGCATGCTTGTAATCCCAGCTACTTGGGAGACTGAGGCAGGAGGATCGCTTGAACCCAGGAGTTGGAGGTTGCAGTGAGCCAAGATTGCGCCACTGCACTCCAGCCTAGGTGACAGAGTGAGACTCTATCTCAAAAAAAAAAAAAAAAAAAAAAGAAGAAACTCACTTTAAATATAAATATAAAAACACAGATGGATTAAAAGTAAAGGGATGGAGGATGGAGAAAACCATGCTATGCTAACATTAATCAAAAGAAAGAAAGTTGGAATAGCTATTTTAATTTCAGACAGATCAGACTTCTGAGTAAGGAATATGCAGGGATAAAGAGCATCATTACACAATAATAAGGAGGTCAATTCTGAAAAGAGACATCATAATTCCCAATATGTATGCTCCTAACAGCAAAGTGTTAAAAACCTAATAGAACTGCAAGGAGAAACAGGCATATCCACTATTTGGAGACTTCAACATCCCCTCTATCAGTAATTGACAGATCCAATAGTCAGAGAATCAGTAAGCATATAGCTGAACCGAGAAGTGCCATCAACTGACTGGATCTAATTAATCTAACACATATACAATACTTCACCCCACAACAGCAGGATATACATCCTTCTTAAAAGATACCAGTAAGAAAATAAGCCTAAGACAAGCCATAGGCTGGGAGTAAATATTTGCAAATCATATATCTGATAAAGGACTATTATCCAAAATATATAAAGAACTCTTACAGTTCAATAAGAAGACAGTTGAATTTAAAAATTGGCAAAAGACTCGAAAAGACCTCTCTCCAAAGAAGACATATGAATAGCTAACAAGTATACTAATGATTAGGGAAACACAAATTAAAACCATGGTGCAATACCATTAGACAGCCACGAGAATGGCTGTAATCAAAAAGACAGACAGTATTAAATGTTGGCAAGTATGTGGAAAAACTGAAACCTTCATACGCTGCTGGTGGCAATGTAACAATGCAATGCAGCCACTTTGGAAAATAACTGGCAGTTTCTTATACTTACCAGAAAACCCAGAATTCCATGTTGAGAAGTCCATCCAAGAGAAATGAAAAGGTATGTCCACACAAAACTTATATGTGAATTTTTTTTTTTTTTTTTTGAGATGGTGTCTGGCTCTGTCACCCAGGCTGGAGAGCAGTGGTGCAATCTCGGCTCAATGCAAGCTCCACCTCCCAGGTTCACGCCATTCTCCTGCCTCAGCCTCCCAAGTAGCTGCGACTACAGGCCTGTGCTACTATGCCTGACTAATGTTTTTTATTTTTTTGCAGAGATGGGTTCTCACTATGTTGCCCAGACTGGTCTCAAACTCCTGGCTCAAACAATCCTCTTGCCTCAGCCTCCCAAAGTGCTGGGATTACAGGAAGAAGCCACTGCACCCAGTCCTATAAATTACATCTTAATTTTTTTTTTTTTTTGAGACAAGATCTCACTATTTGAGACTACCCCAGGTTAGTCTCAAATTTTGGGGCTCAAGTGATCCCCCCCATTTCAGCCTCCGGAGTAGCCTGGATTACAGGTGCATGCCATAGCCCCTGGCTTATAAATTTATTTTAAAGGTGAAGACGGACATTCTTGGGCCTCACTCTAGAATATTGATTTGAAATTTCTAGACATAAAGCTTAAGAATATGCATTTTTCACAAGTTCACTGGAGGATTCTCTTGTGCAAAGAAAAAGCTTGGGGTAACCCTATCCAGGAGTCAATCATGTTCTGACTGATTTTAAATTAATTTAAAATTAGAAAATTCAGGTAAGAAATGCAAGAATTTGTTTAAATTAGGAGCTTCCCAAACTGGTGTTAAGGGAAATCTCTTCTGAGCGTTATAAATAGGTAAACTGAGTACAGAGTCTCCGTTTGCACAAAAATGGTTGGTTTAATTGTTAAAGTCAAGCAGGTTTCTTTTCTTTCTTCTTCTTTACTTTTGGTTGGAATTTCCATATTTTTAACATGCTAATGTTTGTTTTGATTTGTCAACTGAGAGACAAAAATACCGGGAGATACAAAATTTCCAAAGTTTATTTGATCACGGAACTGTCCCCCCTCTGTGAGGGCGGGACTTCTATGCCACGGAAAAGCCATCTTAGGACATTGTCATTTTGAGGCTGTTACTTATAATAGCTTATGTATGTATATCCTTCTTACCATATTACCATACCGCCTGAACACACGTCCAGGTAAACTGTTCAGTTTAAGCATACATTCATTTTATTTCAAATTCACAGCCCTATATAAAAGTTTTCTCTACCATTATATAAAGGAGCTCAGGAATAGGGTCCTAAAGTATATTGTGGGATTCACACAAGTGTGGGCCAGCCCAGTGCGGGACCAAGGCTGACACAGGAAATCACACTCACCTGTCCACAATGATGCCATGAGGGATGAGGACACATTCCAAGTCTCCATAATAGTGCTGTGGGTACGTGAATAAATTCAAGTCATACCCTGGCCAATCGTCCATAATCTGCAAATCAAATTATTTTGGTTATGGTATTTTTTCATCAGAAATTTCTGTTTAAAACGTAACAAAAGAGTATCATTTGAAAGCAGAATTCCCTCAACTTACGAAAAGTTGAGTGGAACAAGGTTGTTTCCACAACTTGATACAAGGCTTAGTACTAAAGAGAATGGAGCACTCCATTCCCAACTATTGGCATCATAAAATATTCGTTTTGTTTTGTTTTGTTTTGTTTTGTTTTGTTTGAGACTTTGAAACAAGAGCCTTTCTCTGTCACCCAGACTGGAGTGCAGTGGGGTGATCTCAGCTCACTGCAACCTCTGTCTCCCAGGTTCAAGCAATTCTCCTGCCTCAGCCTCCTGAGGAGCTGGGACTACAGACATGTGCCACTATGCCCAGCTAATTTTTGTATTTTCAGTGGAGATGGGGCTTTGCCATGTTGGCAAAAGACCAATGGTCTTGAACTCCTGAACTCAAGTGATCTGCCTGCCTTGGCTTCCTAAAGTGCTAGTTTACAGGCATGAGCCACCACGCCTGGCCTATCATACAATAAAAACATGAAGTCAGTGTTTTATAGCTAACCCGAGGTATTATTTATGAGTGCATATGTGTAATACATAATCTGTCTCCAAATTATATAATTATCATAAATAACATATTTATAATTCTAAAATACAGTATCATTATTATATTATTATACATACTACAACATTTCTATTTATTGTAAGTGCCTCATCTGCCTGGAAAAGATTTCTTATTAAAAGTATGTATCTCCTGGGATCAGAGTAGACCCAAACTTTTGAGTGTCTAGTCATTATAGTAAAGACTTTAAAACGATGTACTATGTTGGACACTTAAACTGTCCTATTAGAAACTGATGGTCCAAAAAATTGGCCTATTCACATAGTGGATGGACTGATTGTAAGTCTCCCTCTCGCTTAGGACTTGATGTACTAGTTTTACGGTCAGTATAGTAAAGAGGTGGGGGAGAAAGGGAAGGGGAAGGTGGAGTTACTTTTACTCTCGGAACATCAAGAAAAGATGTAACAATGAAGTGTTACGCACTCAAATCACACTCTAGCTGTATACCAGTTTCCCATTCTTTTTTTTTTTTCTTTTTCTTTCTGAGACAGGGTCCCGCACTGTCACCCAGGCTGGAGTGCAGTGGTGTGATCTCTGCTCACTGCAACTCTGCCTCCCAGGTTCAACTGATCCTCCAGCCTCAGTCCCCTGAGTAGCTGGGACTACAGGTGTGTGCCACTATGCCCAGCTAATTTTTATGTGTTTTTTTAGAGATGGGGTTTTGCCAGGTTGCCCAGGCTGGTCTTGAGCTCCTGGACTCAAGCCATCTGCCTGCCTTAGCCTCCCAAAGTGCTGGGATTACAGGTGTGGTCCAGCACACCTGGCCTCAGTTTCCCATTCTTTACTCACTCCTGCACACTTTGACTCCTCTGGCCAGCTTTGAGCTTCTGAGGCCTTTCACAATGCAGACCCACCCTAATTTCCCAGCCCAACTCCCTACATCTTTGCTTCCTGCCTTCAGAATGGTTTGCAGTCAAGTCAGGATCCTTCCCAGCTCTGGGTTTCATTCATTCATTTACCGGGCACCCCTTCATTCTCTCTCCCCCTTTCCTCCTCTACCTCTGTATTCCGAACTCAGAAGCCCAGGTCACACCCCACTTCTTCATGGAGGGCTTGCTGACTGCCCCCAGCCTCTGATCTGCTTTCCCAAATTCCTGGTGCCCCTTGTAGCTCTCTGTCCTACCCAAGGCTCCCATGCAGGATCCTTGAGAAGGCTCCTGTCCCTTGGAATTGTCACTGACTCCTTTCTTTCATCCCCCTCAGGCAACACAGTAGAAAACTGTATCTTCAATTCCCTCGAAATGTATCCAGGACCACCTCTCAGCACCTCCACTGCTGTTCCCCCACCCCCAGGCCAGTCAATTGCCACCATCATTTCTCTCAGGATTGTCCTAGGAGCCACTACAGTTGTCTCCCTGCTTCCACTTTGCAGCCCTTCCACACGGAAGCAGACATGCTCCTTTAAAAATGCACATCATAGCCAGGCACAGTGGCTCATGCCTGTAATCTCAGCACTTGAGAGGCTGAGGCGGGAAGACCCCTTGAGGCCAGGAGTTAGAAATCAGCATGGGCAACACAGCAAGATCCTGTCTCTGCAAACAGTTAAAAAATTACCCTAGCAAGGTGGCGTGTGCCTGTAGTCCAAGCTACTCAGGAGGCTAAGGTAGGAGGATCACTTGAGCCCAGGAGTTAGAGGCTGCAGTGAGCTATGAGTGCCACTGCACTCCAGCCTGGGTGACAGAGCAGGACCTTGTCTCTCAAAAAATAAAAATAGACAAACAAAGGACATCCTATCATGGCAGCCTTCTGCTTAGATTTTTTTCAAGGGCTTATCATTTTACTCTGAGTAAAGACCAGAGTCCTCACTGTGGCTCACCACGGATTACCTGTCTGACTCATTCCTGGCACTCTTCCTCTTCCCTCTGCTTCAGACGCTGTTCTCTTGCAAGTCCTCTGATCTGCCAATCACGCCCCCGCCTCCCGAGTTTTGCACTGGCACCTCCTCTTGCCTGCAACACTCTTCCTCCAGATTTCCACATGGCTATCCTCTACTTCTTTCAAGTCTCCATTCAACGTCACCTCTGCAGAGAGGCCTTCCCTGACCTTCATAGCCTGTTTTACCACTGGATGACGTGTGTGTGCATGGATGTGTTCTGTCGGAATATGAGCTCCTTCTGGCAGAGACTTTTTCTCATTCATTGTTCAATCCCTCAGCGCCCAGAATGCTGATCTGGAATACGGTAAGTGCTCACAAATGTTCAATGAATGAATGGATGACACAGTCTCCATCCTTCGGCTACCTGAAAACCTGAACTCCAGCCTGAACTCTCAGTTTGTCTCCTTGTGATAAACAGCACCACTGTTCAAGGTTCTGGAGATTCCAGTGTATCATAATCATTGGCTGACTGGTGGCCAAATGATGTATATCCCCTATGTTATTTTTTAAGAGACAGAATCTCCCTCTGTTGCCTACACTGGAGTGGAGGGCCACAATCATAGCTCACTGCAGCCTCGAACTCTTAGGCTCAAGCGATCCTCCCACCTCAGCCTCCCAAGTAGCTGGAGATAAGGAGTGCACAATGACACTCAGCTTATTTTCTTTGATTTTTTTGCAGAGATGAGGTCTTGCTATGTTGCTCAGGCTGGTCTCAAACTCCTGGCCTGAAGGGATCCTCCCACCTTGGTATCCCAAAACACTAGGATTATAAGTGTGAGCCACCATGCCCGGTCAATCTGCATATATGAAAAGTGTCTCATTTGCTCTTCCTCTACCATCAAACTGGCTGGTGGGACTGCTGGATTTGCACCAAGCTCCTCTGACTGCCACCGTGAGAACTCCTTGTACCTGCTATAACCTCTAACACCACAGCAGCTGGCCAGAGTCTAGACTACCAGTTGTATATCAGGAGACTCCAGGAGAGCCTCTGGCAGGCCACAGTAAAGACCAGACCAGGAGAACCCTGACTGGCCCCCGACCCCAGGGGGATCACCCAGGTGTACAGCACTTTCTGGATCCCCTTCCAGACCACATATACTATCTACCCCACTTTCTGGAGCTCCTCCACCAGTGACACTATTAACAGGTGGTCTTCTGAATCCATTACTCCAACCACATCAATCCTTTACTGCCCCCTGTTCTGGTTGAATCTCGGAGAATACTCTCCACTCCACTTTCAAGAGTTTGGCTCTGACACTTATTACTGTGATGTTAGGGAGATGACTTACCCTCTCTGCAATCCAGTTTCCCCTTGCTTTAAATAAGACACAATAAAACCTATGGATAGGGTTACTGTAAGGATAATATACTTGGAATACCTGGAGCACTGCATGATGTATAACGCATGATGTTTGACACGTGATGCCAAAAAAAGGAAAGAGACTAAAAGTGCCAAAAATGAATGCCAAAAATAGGAAAAGATGATAGGAAAATGACAAATGAAACAAACCTATAGATTAAAACTGTAACATGGATCCATAGGCCAGAGGCAGCACAGAGTACTGTGTTAAGAGCATGGACGTGGAAGTCTCACACACCTGGGACAAGTCTGCCAGCTATGAGGCCTTGGGCATATTAAATTCTCTAAGTCTTAGTGTATTCATCTATGAAATGGAGTTAGTGCCTGCCTCATATGGCTATGGTGAGCGTTAAATAAGATAATGAATGTAAGACTCATATCAGTATCTGGTCTACAGTACTTATGCAATAAATGCTGATCATTTAGATGAACTGAAACATCAAACATTTAACAACAAATTATATGTGTTAATTCATCTAAAGAAGTGCCTCAAACCTATATACCGGTCTTATTATCTTAGTTAAAACTATACATTTGAGGCCTGGCACACTGGCTCATGCCTGTAATCCCAACACTTTGGGAGGCTGAAGTGGGAGGATCACTTGAGCCCAGGAGTGCGAGACCGGCCTGGGCAATATACCCCATCTTTACAAAAAAGAAAAAGAAATTGGTCTGGCGTGATGGCATGTGCCTGTAGTTTCAGTTACTTGGGAAGCTGAGGTGGGAGGATTGCTTGAGCCTAGGAGGTCAAGGCTGTAGTGAACCATGATCGCGTCACTGCACTCCAGCCTGGGCAGCAAAGTGAGACTGTCTCAAGAAAACAAAACAAAAAGTATAAAAGTAAAAAATATATTTCTCTAAAACTGTTATATAATCCAAATTGGCCATTATTTTCAATTAATCTGAAATAGTGAGTTTTCATTGTTGAGATGAAAGTCAATTCAAGATGATGGAAATACTGGTTTGTGCTTTGTTAATTTCAATGGTGCATGCAAATCCTGTTGTAAATAAATTGAAACCTGCAGGAATGGAGGTTGCTATGAACTGTAGATATTTGTTATTCACTTGCTTTTTAAAAAATCAAAACCAGAGTCTGTAGATAGTTTCAGTATCACAGATAATATGCTCTAAGTGTATTCAGCACAATGCTTTCTCTGTTCAAAACAGCAAAACATAGCCAAGCTGGGGGAAGTGACAAACCCATTAACTGAGTCATTTTATGCAACATCCAAATCCCAGAACTAATTCTGATTCTCTTTTTCACACTGAAGATGCACTGAAAACTTTGTAAGTCATTAAGAATTTTTTTTTGTGCTTAGACTATTTTTTGCATATAAGAAGCTAATCTCTACTCCTCTCTCCTGCTGAGCTCCACAGATTGGCCCGGCTCTCTCCTTCAGGCCATAGCTCTCATCTGTCCTCCACCAGCAAGAGAAAGGGGGTCTTATCCCTTCATTCTAATTCAAAGAATCCCAGATAGGAGTTCTGGGATTCCTGTCCCAACCCCAGAGCCAGGGAGGGAGGTACCCTAGGAAGGGCCCCACCCCAAAACCACACATCTTGAAAAGTGGGGACAAGTGGTTTGCTAAAAGATTCCCAGGTTTTGTTCACAGAGGAACAAAGGAGGTTCGACAGGCCAACCACCTCGTATCCACATGCCTTCCTCTTCTGTGGTGGGTTTGCCCCTCAGAAGGAAAACTCATTACCACCTAGTAGAGCTGTGCCTGATTACTTATCTCTGATACTGCCATATTTTCACTGGGGGTGATGGGAAGCCAGCCATAACAGAAACACAACAATCATTTCAGATTTTTCTCTTCTCCTGATTCCTACCAAACTCACTTAGGTAAGTACTAATGATGGCTCCCTTGATAATCCTTTGGCGAAAGCCAAACCAGACAAAAACAAACAAACAAACAAAAACATGTCTAATAACCCAATCCCCAAAGCCAGGTGGATAGAGAAGATCTTTCTCTCTCCCTGAGAAGTAACAAAGAGGTATCAACCAGGAATCTGGTGACTTTATTAGCTCCAGATCAAATGGCAAGCCAACTCGGAGCAAAATTTCTCACCTTAGGATCTACCTCTCTTATGTGGCAATTAGCATTTGCTACCATTTATTGTTAATGGTATAAATGTCCCACCTCCCCAGTTCAACTGAAAGCCATTTATAGGCAAGAGCCATCTTAAATTTCTTAATATTCCCTTCTCTTGCACAAACTTTACTTCTCGTTTTATGCATATAACATCTGACTCTACATCCCTTGCCATCTTTATCAACAGACTTCTACCAATTCAGAATTTTCTTCTCTACCTCATTCCTGGACAATTCCTTGGGTAATTTACTTCAATACCTACCTGGACAATCCTTCCAACACCTTCATCTTGCAGCTCCTTCACCAGCTCAAACTACATACCTAGCTCAAACCACATCTTTATTCCTCATTTAGCAATATATTCACTTAGCCACACCAGTCCTACAGACGGCCCCAACCCTGAAATTCCATCCTGGAATCACAACTTCCTATGTAGCATAGTGATTGAAAGCTGGTTCAAATCCTGCTACTGCCATTTGCTACTTATGACCTGGGTGATTTACTTACTCTCTCAGTGCCTCAGTTTCCTCCTCCATAAAATGGGGAGTACACTAGACCTCCCTTACAGATTTGTGCTCAAGAAATGCTTGCTATTATTACCTGCCCTCTGCCCCCTTTTTGAGACAGGGTCTCACTCTGATGCCCAGGCTGGATTGCAGTGGCACGATCATGGCTCATTGCAGCCTTGACTTCCTGGGCTCAGGTGCTTCTCCCACCTCAGCCTCCCCAGTAGCTGAGACTACAGGCATGCAACGCCACGCCCAGCTAATTTTTGTATTTTTTGTAGAGAGAGGGTTGGCTGCTCAGGCTGGCCTCAGACTCCTGGGCTAAAGTGATTCACCCACCTCGGTCTCCCAAAGTGCTGGGATTACAGGTGTGAGCCACCACTCCCAGCCACCTGCCCCTTTTGAAAACTGGTACTAATTTGATATTTTATATCCCATCCTTGAGAGCTTTCTATTCTCCCAGTAAACTCACCCTCTCCAGCTTTCCCTTCCCTCCTGCCTTACCTGCCATGAGTTGCCTTCTACCAGCAGCTTCGATTGACTCTGAAATTGCCTGCTTATATCCAACTTGAGGTTAATCGAATTGTTCCAAGTTCTACTGGAGAAAAGGATGTAAATGCAGGGACTATCTCTATTATACATGGACTATTTCCCACCTTGGTGGGCTCTCATACAAGCACCAAGCCCCATGGCAGCTGGTCCAGTTTATACTCATTTTTTTGTTTTTATTTTTATTTTATTTATTTATTTTTTTTGAGAAGGAGTTTCACTCTTGCTGCCCAGGCTGGAGTGCAATGGTACAATCTCGGCTTGCTGCAACTTCCACCTCCCAAGTTCAAGCAATTCTCTTGCTTCAGCCTCCCAAGTAGCTGTGATTACAGGCATGCACTACCACGTCCAGCTAATTCTGTATTTTTAGTAGCAGCAAAGTTTCACAATGTTGGTCAGGATTTTATTGAACTCCTGACCTCAGGTGATCCACCCACCTTGGCCTTCCAAAGTGCTGGGATTACAGTTATGAGCCACCTCACCTGGCCCTCTATTCTCTTTATACCCCTCTTACTACCTCTTTGCATCTTTCAAAAAATTACCTTGCTTCCAGGAGGACCTCTGTTGACACCAATAGACTGGGCTATTTACAATGTTCTCTCACTTGTTTCTTAGACTTCAACAATTTACCTACTCTATCTGTGCATCTAGATTCACCTTATTCTTTTCTAAAAGTATCTAGTATGTTATGGTAGTACAAGTTGAGTACCCCTCATCCAAAAGGCTTGGGACCAGATGTGTTTCCAATTTCTGATGTTTTTTTTCCCTTTGGATTTTGGAATATTTGCATTATACTTCCTGGTTGAGCATCCCTCATCTGAAAATCCGAAATCCAAAATGTTCCAGCGAGTATTTCCTTTCAGCATTATGTTGGCGCACAGAAAGTTTCAGATTTGGGGGCATTTTGGATGTTGGATTTTTGGATTAGGAATGCTTAACTTGTACTGTATTTTAACTGTTCTACCAATGGAGTGGTTGTTTAAAAGATTCTCCCCACTAATGACTTTGTAATTGTTAAATACAGTGGCTGTTTTCCATCTTGGTATCCAACTTGCTGTCCCTGTAGCATCTGACACTTCTGATGACCTCTTGACATCGCCCTTCCTGCTCAACAATGCTCTGTTCCCAAGGCACCCACCACCCTGCCTGCCCTCCCACCCTTCAGCGTTCTTTCTCGGTTCCTTCAACCGGCTTCTCCCCCACAGGCAGCCTCTTACATTTGGGACTTTCCAGGCTTCCATCCTTAACAGTTGCTTTAATTGTTTTTTCCACATTCACTGAGCATTCCTGAACATTAAATATTATTCTTTCTGCTGATTTCCAGATCTCTCCAATCGCTCTCCTGAATTGCAAATGTGAATTTCAAATTGCCTGTAGTGCAGCCCGATCTGTGGGCCTTACAGGCACTGCAGACTCAATTTGTCTAGAATGAACTTAATGATTGCCTTTTTGCGTTTTAGTCTCCCTCCCATCCATCACACTGCTAGGCTTGCCCCTCCTCCTGGGGCAACTGGAATGGTTTGTGTAAACGCATAAATCGGATACAATGATTCTTTTGCATTTGATATGCAGGTCTCTGCCTGCAGTCCACATGGCTACTCCTGTGTACCCTTCAGATCTTAGCTCAAAGGTCACTGCAGAGAGGCTGCCCTGACCACCTGAGCAAAAGCATCACTCCCCGCTTCTCCTCCAATTACCCCCTATCCTGTTACCCTCCTCCTATTGCACATCTCTATTGGAAATTTTCTCTATTTGTTTACACACTGCTTGCCTGTGTCTTCTCTAGAACGCAAGCTCATGAAGACAAGGCCTTTGTCTTTTGCACCCCAGAGCCTACAACACCTTCTGCAACCCAGCAGGACAATAAACTTATGGAAGGAATAAATCAACTCCTCATCCTTTAAGAAGGAAAGGGCCTGCTGTTAAATTAAGCACTGAGCCCCACATTTCAACCTGACCAGTTCTGTCTGTGTGTGTCACGTTTCCCTCCCCAGCCCACTTACTTTAGTTCAGGCCATTCATATTCCTAAACAGATTATCTGTGAATGACAAGCTGATCCCTGGAAAGAGATGGCAAGTGAGCTCCACCCACCATCCTCACCACCACTGAGTTTCACACTGAACTTGACACAAGTTATAACCACCACCTTCTAGGAAAACCACTTCTCAGGGAGCAGGGAGGACGTGGCCACAAGGTCAAGAACGGATTAGATCCTAGCACACTGAGAGATGGGTACCCTCTGGCTGACACCGCCAGGAGGCTCAGTTCTGGGAAACCAGCATCCCACACCCTCCCATCCGGACACACTGCTAGATATTTGACATGCATCCTCCCAATTCGCTCCAGAGCCCAGCCTGCTGTTGCTCCCTTTTACAGACAAACCATAGTTCCCGCAGGAGCCCTCAGCGTGTCCCAGAGCTCCTGCAGAGGCCTCCACTGCCAGAGAGCCCCCCAACCTGGGTACCAAAGGCTTCAGAGCTCAAGCTCTGTCAACTTGAGCTACTTTATTTCCTAGATGCCTTCAAAACCCCTCAGTGTCCTTTTTAAAAACAAAACTTGAAGCCCGCTCTGGAAGAGGAGGCCCAGGAAGAAGGAGGCCTACAGAGCAGCACGCCGGTGTCTCTGGGGCCCCGCCCGGCTCGCAGAAGCGGCTCCCCGTGGCTCGCGGGGATGGGGACGGCTGGGCGCCGGCGGGACGCTGCAGGAGCGGGCTACCGGCCGGAGGACGCGGGGGGACGCTGGGAACTCGGGGTGAAGGGACCGGACTCGGCGTTTCGTCAGATTGGGGGCGGGGAGAGGAGGCCAGGGTCTGAGGATGGAAGCGATCCCCGCCGGGAGGGAGAACAAAGCGGTGGCCTGCTGTCTCCCCCGACGCACGGCAGGCATTTAATCTACAAGCAGGGTGCCAGGGAGGAAGGGGAGCGGGGCGAGCCCCAAAATCGGGAGTTTGCATTTACCACGACGCCTCGCCCGTAGTCTGGCGCCTCCTCGCTGCTCCCGGCCATGTTTCTCCCGGGGAACGCGGGAAGGGAAGACGACGCGGGAAGGAGCTGGGAGGGCGAAGGCTGCGTGGGGGAAGGGACTTGGGGATGGGGACCGGGCCGCCCCGCCCCGCCCCGGCCCCACCGGCTGGAAGCAGCGGCCTGGCGCGGATCCAGGGCCCCGGCGCAGCGCCCCCTCCCCTGGTGAGGCCGCGGGGGCGCGGGGAGCAGCTGCCAAGCCGCGACCGCTCCCCTGAGCGCGGGCCCCGAGCGCGTCCCTCGCGGCCACTGCTGTCGCCGCCGCCGCCTGCCTGATGGTCGCCTGCAGCCCCCGGCCTCGACGCCAGGCCCCGCGGGGACTCGGGAGCACGAGGCAGCCCGCGGCAGGAAGAGAACGTGTCCCCCAGGCCCCCGCTTCCCAGATCCACCGTCCTAGCCCTCGGGCTAACAATCTCCTTGACTCCTCCCTGCCAGATTTCGTGCATGCGATTGTCCCAAGCAGAAGCGTGAAAGAGCCTGTGAGCTGGCGTGCTCTTGGAGGATGGGCAAGTGTCCTGGATGTGTTTTCAAACCTTGGAGCCGCCACCCACCTCTCTCCACCTCCCCTCACCTCCCTCCACCTTCCTCCACCTTTCTCCACCTTCCCCCCACCTCCCTCATCCCAGGGCCTGGAGCTGGAAAGATTACACCGGGTTGCTTTTAGGGTGGCCCAGATCTGCAGTGATCAGATCTGGGTTTTGAGGATCCGGCCTTTCGGCCTTTGGTCAGCTGCATTCAGGGGAGGACGGGGAGAGATTTTTACACATTCTCTGCTTTACCAGTTTTGCAAGAACATCTGGTCAGATTGTAATTGTTCCAGGTTGCAGCTTTATTAAAGCAATCACTCTCTTCTGATTAGAAATCCTTCTGGTATGAGTCTGTTGTTCATTTCAAGCCCTCTCACATCCCTGCGCTCCAGTTCTTTGTCCACTCCTGCAGGGTCCTGCTTTTTCTGGGTGTGTCTTCATTCCCCAGGTCCCTGCCATCTCACTAGCTCTTCATTCACTCAGCCCAATTCGGGTTGAAGCCCTGAATCCAAGAGAACTGAAACAGTTTTCCTGATGCAGGCCTCTTTTGTTCATCTTGGGATTCTGGCACACAGAGGAGAGGAATGCTGATTTTGCCTAGTTTAAAGGGGAAATAGTTATCAATCGGTTAATGACGTTCTAGATTGGAAAAATATTAAGTCATTCAGACTTGGCGCCCTGGTCCTGCGCCAGGACCATGGAGGGTGCAGCTCCAGAGATCCCTGAAATCAGGCATCTGCTTGGGAACTGCCTTACAGAAATGGGGGCAGCGCACAGGTAAACATTTTCTCTTAGTAATTGTCAGAGGGTGTCGTTTTGAGCCATTTTTGTAGTCTGCCTCTCACTTCTTTTCCCCAAAGTCAAGCACCATCTTCCGTTTTCATTTTCAAAGACCAGGCCCAGGAACCATATTCACAAGCAACTTCATTAAAATTTCCGGGAGCTGAAAAGTGCTATCATTAGGGTGGTGATCAAACTTGAGAGTTCACAAGACTCTCTTGGGGAGCAGTTTAATGCAGCTTCACTGGGTAGGGAAGATCTGTGGAAGCACCTAGAATCCTGCACCTACTGAGAGACACCAGATGGGTGCGATGTGGATGGCTCATGACCTGTGCTTTAGGGGATTCTACTAGACCATCTTACTGCTTGGATATCAAACTTAGCCGTGAGGCTCAGTGTGGGTGCAGGGCCAGATTGGGGGGTACAAGGAACTTCAAAATATGTCACAGGAGTAGTTGCCATACAGAAGTCAAAAAGCAACAACTTTGGTTCCAGCCTGGACACTGTGGAAGATGTAAGGGAAATGGTAGATAAATCTTCTTCCCTTAGAAAGGCTATTAGTTTAAACGTAAAATCCAACAAGTTCACAGTGAACAATGAAACTTGCTTGAAAGGCAACAATTATTAATGTATGCTCAAGAACATTCTACATAGACTTATACAGGTCATCCTATAAAGGGCACAGAATGATGAGTGAATAGTTTTTTAAAATCTAATTCATTTTCTTTATTATCTTTGTGTATTTTGATAGTATTTTGTGCGGTCTGATTACACTTTGATACTTTGGAGAGCATTAACATAATACAAGATAATACTTGATAACCCAAACAGTATTTGCAAAGACCGGTACCCAGAAATAACAGCTCATCTGTCCAGGCTTTATTCTTAATCTTGCATTAGGAGGATTTAGAGGCAAAAATTCTTTTTAAACCTCAAATTTCTGTTATGTGTTGTATTAGTCTGTTCTCATATCGCTGTAAAGAACTACCTGAGACCTGGATAATTTATGAAGAAAGAGGTTTAATTGACTCACAGTTCTGCAGGCTGTACAGAAAGCAAGGCTAGGAGCCTCAGGAAATTTACAATCGTGGCAGAAGGCAAAGGGGAAGCAAGCATGTCTTACCATGGCAGAGCAGGGGAGAGAGAGAGAGAGAGCAAGGATGTAGTGCCACACACTTTTAAACCATCAGCTCTCGTGAGAACTCACTCACTATAACGAGAACAGTATGGGAGAAATCCACCCCCATGAGCCAATCGCCTCCCACTAGGTCCCTCCCCCAACATTGGTAATTACAATTCAACATGAGATTTGGGTGGGGACACAGTGCCAAACCATATAACATGTCTAGTAGAATAGCTTTGGACTAGGACCTCTATTTTTCTGTAACAATCCATGTTACTTTAGCCAATGAGTCTAAGCCAATTATATCAGTGTAATATACATCAATTTTCTCATCTGTAAAATGGAGCAACACATTTATTCTCTACTGCATATGATGATGAGATGAATGTGAGATAACATGCAAGAGAATTCTTTGCAAAATGCTATGAAACTGTAATATATTATTAACCCGAGATGCTGTAAAAATGTATGACCAAATGTTTGTGAAATTATTCCATGTGAAAATGACAAGGAATTGTCTTTTAAGGTTGATGGGCCTAGGCACCATGGCTTACACCTGCAATACCAGCACTCTGGGAGGCCAAAGCAGAAGGCTCACTTGAGGCCAGGAATTCAAGACCAAAGCTGGGTAACATAGTGGGACCACATCACTATAAAAAATTAAAAACTTAGCCAGGTGTGGTAGCATGGCACCTGTAGACCTAGCTACTGGGGAGGCTGAGCTGGAAAGATTGCTTGAGGCCAGAAGTTTGAGGCTACATTGAGTCATAATTGCACCACTGCACTCCAGCCTGGGTGACAGAGCAAGACCCTGTCCCTACAAATAAGTAATAATAATAATAATAATAAAAGATTGATGTAAGGTGAACAATCAGGGATAGTTATAGTCTAGGAATAATCTAGAGCTGGTATGAGAATAAATACAGAAAAATGATAACATTATTAAAACAATGAGGTTTTCCATAAAAAGGGATATTTTAGCTCAGACTATCCATTTCCTTTTCTTTTTTTTTGCTTTCCAACTTTTATTTTAGGTTCGGGGGTACACACGCAGGTTTGTTTGGGAAAATTGCATGTCGCAGGGGTTAGATGTACAGATTATTTTGTCACCCAGGTAATAAGCATAGTACCCGATACAGAGTTTTTTAATCCTCACCCTTCTCCCACCCTCCACCCTCAAGTAGGCCCTAGTCAGACTGTCCATTTTCTAATATGCCTTTGAAGGAGCTCTAAGAATAAAGATGTGCATCTTTGCAAAGTTAATAACCAGCTAATATACTTGCATTTTTCTATCATTCTCTTTATTACCTTTTAGCAGTAGGTCCCCTGCATTTTATTTTATTTTATTTTTAGTGTTTATATTATGTTTACTTACATTTCTTATTTTTTTTTAGTTTTGTTTTTAACTGACACATCAGAGTTGTACATATTATCTATGGGATACAGTGTGATATTCCACTACATGTGTACATTGCATAATGATCAACTCAGGCTAATTAGCACACCCATTATCTCAAGCATTTTTCATTTCTTTGTGGTGAGAATATTCAAAATCGTCTCTTCTAGCTGATTTGAAATATGCAACACATTATTGTTAAATATATCACTCTACTGTGCCATGGAGCAGGCGTCCCCAACTACCGGGCTGCAAACTGGCACCAGCCTGTGGCCTGTTAGGAATGGGGCTGCACAGTAGGAGGTGAGCGCTGGGCAAAGCATTGCCACGTGAGCTCTGCCTCCTGTCAGATCAGCAGCTGCATTAGATTCTCACAGGAGCACAAACCCTATGGTGAACTGCACACGGGAGGGCTCTAGGTTGCGTGATCCTTCTGAGAGCCTAACTAATGCTGGACGATCTGAGATGGAACAGTGTCATCCTGAAACCATCCCCCTCAAAAATCTGTGGAAAAATTGTCTTGCACAAAACCGGTCCTTGGTGCCAAAAAGGTTGAGACCTCTGCAGTAGAGTACCAGAACTTATTCTTCTCATCTGACTATAACCTAGTGCCTACTAGCCAACCTCTCCTACTCCCGCCACTCCTCCCCACTTTTCACCTGACTCTGATAACTGGTATTCTACCAGAACTTACTCCTCTCATCTAACTATAACCTAGTACCTACTAACCAACCTCTCCTACTCCCACCACTCCTCCCTACCTTTCACCTGACTTTGCTAACCAGTATTCTACTCTCTACTTCTATGTGATCAACTTTTTAAAAGTCCGCATATAAATGAGATCATGTAGTATTTGCCTTTTGTTTCTGGCTTTTCTTGCTTAACATAATGTCCTCCAGGTTCATCCATGTTGTTGCAAATGACAGGATTTCATTCTTTTTATTGAGGTCTTATCCAAAAAATCCTTGCCTGGACCAATGTCATGAAGTGTTTCTGCTATGTTTTCTTTCTAGTAGTTTCATCGCCTCAGGCTTTACATTTCAGTCTTTATTTTGAGTTGATTTTTTTTTTTTTTTTTTTTTGAGACGGAGTCTTGCTCTGTTGCCCAAGCTGGAGTGCAGTGGTTTGATCTCGGCTCATTGCAACCTCTGAATCTCAGATTCAGGTGATTCTCCTGCCTCAGCCTCCCGAGTAGCTGGGATGACAGGCACCTATGACCACACCCAGCTAATTTTTGTGCTTTTAGTAGAGACCGGGTTTCACCACATCGGACAGGCTGGTCTCGAACTCCTGACCTCAAGTGATCTGCCTGCCTTGTCCTGCCAAAGTTCTGGGATTACAGGCATGAGCCACTGCATCCAGCCTTGAGTTGCTTTTTGTATATGGTGAGAAAGAGGGGTCTAGTTTCATTCTTCCACGTGTGGATATTCAGTTTTCCCAGCACCGTGATTCTCTGCATTTTAAATTCTGTAATTACCCTGTGCTACTACCATGGTGAAAACACAAATATTTATAATTCACTGAATTCTCTGCCAGGCTGGAGACTTTTGTCCTGGAAGTATATACTAATTTTTTTTGACATTTTGGTAATTAACTTTTGTCAATACAAATCTGTAATTGAAGGAACAGTTCAATCTATTCACTGAATTGTTCCAACCCTGTCACTCAGTGACACTAGATTGGAAATACGGAAAGGCATTTATTTCTTTCTGCACTAGACTGGAAATACAGAAAGGCATTTAATTCTTTCTGAGTCTTGAAACATGAAAATAAATTTTTAAAAAACTTTCAGTCTGGGAATTGTGTTGAAATCCATAAACATCTGAAACTTAGTGACTCAGATTGTTAGTCACAGAGTCACTGGTTAGAATCTGGATGAAATCCACTGTGGACAAAGGCCAGTAATAATGATGATGATATTTTGCTTTTCCATAGTGCTGAACAAAACTCTTTACAAATGTTACAAGCACAAAAGAAAGAGTAGCAAGACATTTTTTCTGCAAGTGCTCAGGCTAAGTAAGACTCTTGCTACCTTTGAAGTACTTTATTTTTCCCTCTACATAAATACAAAAGAAATGTAGTGGCAAATACTTGCAACAAAACCCAACTTAAGCAAAGGCCTCATTAGTATTCAATTAGCATAGTAACCCGTCTTTCCCGGTCTCTTGTTTGAAGCAGACTGGATCCAATGTGTAGTCTTGGAGTAAAAAAAATAATGTCTCCAGAGTAGGTCTTACAAATAAAGCCAAGGCTACACTCAATTGTGTTTTGTATGATCACACTTTCGTTAGTAATTCACCTTCCACTGAAGAACACACAGAGGGTAGATCTAAGTCTGTTCTCCTGCAATAATGTCAGACATGAGGAATATTAGCAGTAAGTGCTGGGCAATTTCAGAGATATCCTCCCGCTATCTCCCCATCTGACCGGAACAGGAATTGCATAGCTTCAGAGCAAAAGAATAATGTGTCCATGTGTTTCTCCAGATCTCAGAGTCCTGGCAGTCGACCTCAACTCTCTTGGCCACCATAAAGCAGTCACTGAAAGGACACAGCTGCAGGAACTAGGGACTAAGCAGGAAATAAATCCACAGGGCTGGAGGCAGAAGTTAAGTACATGACCCTAAAACAATATTCTGTGGTTATGAACGAACAGATTAGCATCTGTTGGTGCGTGGCAGCTTATGCAAAATTAATTGGTGCCTCAGCCCGTGCTGAGTTTCTAAGGGAAAGATGTTCACTTCAAAAACAAAAACAAAAACAAAAACAAAAAATCAAGGGGGCCTCCTTAGTCAGCAGCAACTTTGGCTGGTGTCCTGGGGAGACGACCAACTAGAATGGGAATGGAGCTGTTTATTCTCTTAGCTGTACATGGATTCTCTTCAGATCAGAGCTGATGTATAACAACTGCTGGCAATATCCCAAGACATGATCCAGTTATTGCCAGGTTATGGGTTGTGTCTTAGAGTTAAGGTGAGAGGAGCTTGGGAAAGAGGTTGAGAGATGTGGCTTGAGAGTGGGAGAGATGGAGAAAGTAAAAGCAATTGAACACTGATCTACGTAGAGCAACACTTCCCTAATTGCGTGTTTGATCCACTTTATGTTTGATGAAGATGGCGTTTTGGTTCATTAGGTTTGAGAAACAGTTAAATCAGCAAACTTAAGCCATCGTCTATGTTGTAGGTCTTCTAGGAGTATTTAATAGGCCAATATGCACTACCAATATTCAAGAAAACTGTTGCAAAATGCAATGTTTCCCAAGCTTTTCTTTTTTTTTTTTTCTGTCTATGCAAACCTTTCTGGAAGGTGTTTTATAAAGGTTTTAAAAATATTGTAGTATTATGAAATGCTTACATTTATGCTTTTAATGTTATCTCCACGTAAGAGGTTTTATATATTCTTAAAGATACACTAAAAGGACTAAATATTTTATATATAATACTGTTTTCCAACTGTGCATAGATATTTTTTCTTTGTAAAAACATATAATAGCAATTGAAATGAAAATGGCTAAGGCCTTTCTCATCTTGTGAAATATCCTGGATTTGCAATTTGGGTTATCCTTCAGGTTGGTGTGCAACTTGGTATTTTCATAGAAGATGAGGAACTTATTTCCACCTCCCTACCTCCACCTCCATCCCCCACCCCCATTACCATTTTTGCCATTTTTCTCTCCCTCATGTGTGAACAAAATCAGCCTTCTGAACAGCAAGAGAGATGAAAGTCATCTCATTGTGGCAATTCCCTTTTGTCTCTTTCAGTGACCATGTGGTAGCTTGCAAAGCTAATTGTTTGTTTTTAGACATTGCCAACAAGTGGACTATCCCAGTGAACCAAGAAGCAGAGCTGGGATGTGGTATTAAAAGTCATACAAAAGTATGGGCATACTGGGCTCATGGTTCCTTTCAAGGAACTCTCCCAGTGGAAATCTACTGCAGTTCTCACATTAATAGTCCTATGGGTTGCACTTGAAGGAACTAGGTTCCTCGTGTTTTATTTATTTTATTGTTATTATTATTATTTTTTTTTTATTTTTGGAGATAGAGTCTCGCTCTGTTGCTCAGGCTACAATCTCAGCTCACTGCAACCTCTGCCTCCTGGGTTCAAGCGATTCTCCTGCCTCAGTGGCTGGAGAAGCTGGGGTTACAGGCATGCTCCATGACATCCTACTAATTTTTGTATTTTTAGTGGACACAGGGTTTCACCATATTAGCCAGGCTGGTCATGAACTCCTGACTTCAGGTGATCCACCTGCCTTGGCCTCCCAAAGTGCTCCTTCGCCATGCCTAATCCTCCCAAAGGATTACAGGCATGAGGCACCGCATCCAGCTTTTTTTTTTTTTTTTTTTTTTTTTTTTTTTTTTTTTAAGAGAGACAGGGTCTCACTCCGTTGCCCAGGCTGGTTTCAAACTCCTGGGCTCAAGTCATCCTCCCGCCTTGGCCTCCCAAAGTGCTGGGATTATAGACACGAGCCACGACACCTTGCCATTCCTTATGTTTTCTAACTAGGCATCTCTTAACTACACTTACTTCCTCAGTTGGAACTGTAGGATCCATGGCAAGTTGAACCTGATTCATAGAGGGTCAAATCTGCTATGTTCCAGCCGTTCTGTTTATAACTTTTTAAAAGAAAGTTCAGATATATTTTTCCATTTTAAATTAGCATGCACAAATTGTTATAAACTGGAAAATACAGAAAAACATAAGTAAAATATAAAAGCATGTTAAACATATTTTGGTGCCGTCTTCCAGTTTTGTGATTCTGGGAAGTTTATCTTACCTAGTTCTGACTACGTGTGCAGACTGTAGTTCTGTTCCCTTCCTCTCTGCTTTACATTCTAAGTAAAATAAACATATAACACAAGTGTTTTTCCATAGTATAATAAACTCCTTATAAACATCATTTGAAATAGCAATGCCATCACTTATTTAACCGTTCCCCAGTATAAATATATTACTTCCAAATTTTGATTTTAT
Source organism: Piliocolobus tephrosceles (assembly GCF_002776525.5). NCBI lineage: Eukaryota > Metazoa > Chordata > Mammalia > Primates > Cercopithecidae > Piliocolobus > Piliocolobus tephrosceles. The sequence continues at coordinate 106,391,517 of NC_045442.1, read as the reverse complement.
AAATATATAAATAAATGTGTTTGTAATAAAACATTTATATGCATTTTAACTATTTCTAGAGGATAAACTCTCCAGAAATGGAATTTCTAAGTTAGAGAGTATAAGTATTTTAAGGCTCTTGATTTATGTATTGCTAAATTTAGCTTAAAATATTAGTGTCTTTTTTTCAACGGAAGAATACAGTAAATCTTATAAGATTTTTCGCTGAAAGTGAATTAAATTTTACTGTGAAAACACTTTGAGGTTCAAGGGAAAAGAATACTAGCTAATATATGTTAAAAGCGTAGTAATTGGAACTAATAAGAAAAGTCAGTTTGAATTTGTGCTTCATTCTTTACTATATACTATTTTAAAACAATGTGGTTTTATCGTTGTAGTCCATAAAGTAATACCTAGACTAATGAAAAGTTTATGGTGCTGTGTTTCAGGGTTTTGGCTCCAACTCAGGCAGACTCAGCTTTAAAACCAGATTCTACTACCTACTACCTGATTTTGACCGTGGGCAAGTTTCTTACTTTCTTTGCCTTATTTTCCTATCTGTTCAATGGAGATCATGCCAGTTCCTGCTTCTTAGGGTTACTGTGAGGATTAAGGAAAATAATGTAGTCAGAGTGCTGAGTACGTAAGGAGTGCTCAAAACATTTTATCCAATATTAAAATAGAGTTATTGTGGTGGAATTCCTGGTCAGTTAGAAGTTCTGTGTTATTAATGATAAACAGGTCAGTTAGCAGTTTAAAAAAACCTACAATCTGTAAAAGCTTCATCATGTAGATGAGCTAACATTCTCCCATGAAATTATATTTATGTCTTGTGTTATCAACTCATTCTATACATGTTATATCATATATTTATATGTGAGCATGTAAAACAAAAGTAAATTGCAAGAAAATCTCTGTCTAGTTAGTATAAATAGTGATGGATTCTCAATTAAGAGTCCTATTTTTTAAATTATTGCTTTATTATTTTTATCTTACATTAGGAAGAAAATATTAGTCTGATTTGATGCTCTTAATGTTTGGAATATAAAGGACAGCAATACACATTAACTTCAAAATCTATGAATATACTTAAAATAAGCTCTACAGCAAACATAACTACATCACTAAATCTCAATATTTATAGTTTATTTCTAAGGAACAAATGTAAATGGATCAAATTTTTAAAATCGTTTAAACATTTTTCTAAGTGTCTGTAAAAATTATTAGAAGGAATGTAACATACATATTGAAAGATTGTCCCTCAATGCAGAAGTGAGCATTGAATTTGGTATTTGGGTTGAAGCAGTTTTTGCTTTCCATAGCCATTTTATGTGCTGTTCTGTTACTGTGGTCAGCGATTTTCTTTGCTTAGAACTCACTTTACCTTAGATTCTCCTCTGCATCTTAGCTCAGCAAAATGATCATGATCCTTCTGAACCTAAAGCTCAAGACAACATTGTCATTTTCTCAATTTGTCTCTTGGCTTGAGAAAGAACTTTCAGATTCTCTTCAGTTCATACCAAACCCACAAAGCAAATAACCCCAAAAGTCACACACACAGGTGAGAACTTTTCAACATACTTTAAATTAAGGCAATTCAAAGAATAGGAGACTAGAAAAATCTAGTTTGCATGGTAAGGCCAGATGCTGAACCCAGAAATACTAATTTTGTTCTAACTCCAAGATTGATGTCACTGGCTTTCCATTCTCAGATTTCTCAGCATGTTCATTACAATCAGCCACAGAGTACAGCTGACACCTAGGTCACCTTTTCCAGAGAATAAAGAGATGAGAGATGGGTGACTCAGACTTTTCTGTAGGTCTGGGGATTTTGCCAAAGCTTCAGCGATATAGACAGAATGCCTTAGCAATTGTAAAAGTCATACCTGGACTCCGTACTCATTACCTTTCACCTTGTTAGTCAAGTCATATTACCTTTTATATTCTGTTTTTGTGTGCAGTGTTACCTGTGACCTTTCTGTATTCTTTTTCAACATTTATTTTCTAAGTCTTAAAACTAGTCTGTGTTTCTGAGCTCTTGCTTTAGGCATAGTTCTCAGGTTCAGTCCAATTATCTAATCAACTGGGTTGATTTTTAAAATAGCAGACTTTTGAAAATGGCAAACATGAAGAATGGTTATTGAGGTTGTTATTATTCAGAAACCTCTTTCAGTTGGTTTGGAAAACCTGGAACGTACAGCTTTGATGATTTTTCTTATTCTTAGAGACACTACACAGGTTTTAAAAGTTTTTTCCAAATCTCCTTCCATATTTTCTTTTTCTTCTCGTAAAAGACAAATAAAAAGAAAAACCCTGATATTAAAAGCAAATCCTGAAAAATGATGTAAACCGTCAGGCAACCAGAAATTCCCAAAAGCCAGTTTGCTTTTTCCTAGAGAAAAATAAAAATGGTGGAAATAATGATCTAAGAAACATGGCCTATTTCACACAGCACATTCTAGGAACTTCTGAAGATTAGTGGAGAGTGCAGGAAAGCCCTCTCTATCCATTGTTAAAAGCTGTGGACAGCTCTGTCATGTTGTCATTCTCTAGGTTTGGGAGCTGAGAAGATTTTGCCAAAGGAAGTACCCAGGTTTGTAAAACGCCATGCATTTTACCTGATTTTATGAAGATCGGGGTTTCGCAATATTAGCAATATAGACCCTTGGAGCTCCATGAGTCTTTGTGTGGAACTGTACTGTATATTGTAAGCTGTTTAGCAACATTTCTGGCTTCTTTTGCCCCTTAGGACCCAGTAGCACCCCGAGTTGTAACCATCAACAATGTCTTCAGAAAGTACCAAATATCCCTGGTGGTTGGGGGTAGAGGGTGATAGCCCAAACTCATCCCCTGCTATTCTTAACCATCACTGCCCTAGAGTAACACCCCTTATACTGGCCTCAGCTGTTTCCTACTCTCTTTTTAGGAGGTAAATGAAAATGTTAGGCTCATAGCTGGTAGATCCATAGACAGTAGGTCTGTAGCTCTCTTGAATGTGGTGAATAACGAGAGAAAAGTTTGTGGCGGGGGTGGGGAGTTTATTTCATGCTTCCTGGAATAAAAAACATAAACACGAAGAAAATATAAATTGTTTCAAACATAGATAAACATAAGTTAAATGAAGCTCAAGTCAAAATGCAAAGCCAAAATCAGAGACCTGCACTTTTTTTTTAAATATAAAATCAATCATTTCCATTTTCTCCTAGTCTTTCAAAATTGGAATTCAGAGTTTATAATATTAATAGACGTCCAAGATTCATTGATATTACTTCCATTTCATATAAAGGAAGATGACTCTCGGGAGACTAAGCAACGTCCTTATGACTATCCACAGTAATGATATTTTAAATTCATGAGGCTTACAGCAGGATCCAGTAGTGATCTCCCCTTCTTAAACTTGTCTTTAACATAGAACTGTCCAGGCTGAGCAGTGTGGCTCACGTCTGTAATCCTAGCACTTTTGGAGTCCCAGGTGGATAGATGGTTTGAGCCTAGGAGTTCAAGACCAGCCTGGGAAACATGGCAGAACCCCTTCTCTACTAAAAATACAATAAGTTAGCTGGTCATGGTGGTGCACACCTGTAGTTCCAGCAACTCAGGAAGCTTAAGTGGGAGGATCACTTGACTAGGAGGTTGAGGATACAGTGAGCCATGACTGTGTCACTGCACTCCAGCCTGGATGACAGAGTGAAATCTTATCTCAAAAATAAATAGATAAATAAATAAAATAAATAAAAAAATAGAATCCAGGCTAAGATGAACAAGCCATTGTCCTGCTATTATGGGAAAATGTGGAATCAGGAATCCCAACCCTGAAATCTACCATGTCCTGCCTCTATCACTTACTGTGTGATCTTGGGACTCACAACCCTAAGGTTCAATTCCTTTGTGTGAAAAATGAGAACAACTGCGATTAATTGATACAACCATTGTGATGATTATGTTAGTATCACTATCACCTCCACTCACCTTATTCTTCCTCGTTTCCTCCTTTTCCTTCTTTCCTCTCCACTTGTGTCTGGTCCACTGGCCTCCAGGGGCCACAGCCCTCATTGACTTGCCCAGCCCTGATTCTGAGCCCCAGCCCTAAAGAGAAATCATGCAAACCTCTGCAGAGTTTTCAGAAAAAGAAGTTTACGTGCTTCATCAAATTATCTCTGTCAATTTCTTACTACTTGAAGTGATTTCTTTAAATTTCCAAGTTCTTAGATGTCTATGAATATGGAAAATTAAGTTCTCTGCGAAATATAATCAGAAATGCCTTCAGGTTGAGTAGGAGGAATATTGGCAAGGATTCCTTTATGGATGGATACTCAGTCCTTTGCAGGGCACTCCATTTCATTTTTCAGCAGTTCTAATTATTGAAAAGTGTATACTTTCTACTTGATTTTTCTTCTGGAACAACACTGGTTGCATCTCTTTCCTTGTTCACTAATGAGCTACAGAAATCAGCAAGTCATGGGCCTATAAACTTGCTGCATTTAAAGATTTTATATGAGAACACATCAAATACAAAATAATGAAACAAATTCCACAGCCACACAATCACCTGAAACCTGGTCTTGTTTCTTGCATTTAGTGGAGGTTGTGTAACTTGGGAGGCTGACCTGATCCTTTAGTTAAACGATTTATGAAGTGTGAACATTAAAATTTCAGAATAAAAGATAAAACTGGCAGAGAAAATAAGTTACATTTAGCTTTGCCTGCAATAGTGTTTGGATATTGACTCAACAGAGGATGCCCATAAGAATACTTTGCCAAGAACACACCCAGATTCATCACCTCCCTCCTGAAGAATAAGTGCGAAGCACAGTGCAAGGAGAGTAGAAACTGGAACCTCTCTGCTGCATCCAGAAAATAGAAAATCAAATATGTCACTTACACAATTTGCCATTTTGGCATCAATGCCACCTTTATATTTAAAGAAGAAAAATGAAATGTGTGCAAAGAAAGGCCTTAAAGATAAAGTGGCTAATAAAGGAGAGACCCCAATGTGTCAAACATGCAACCTTCTCATTAACTTTGAAAGCAGCACTGACTTTCACTGAGACCACAATACCCTCTGGCTTTCTTCAGTCCTTTCTCCCAGTGCTGTGGGCCTTTTTTTGGACATCAGAAACACAGTTTCTCTGAGACAATTTCCAGCATTAACTGATGGTCTGCAAGCCCGATCCCCCAACACCCTTTTCATTATTCTCTTAATGGAATCGCTCTCTGTTAGAAGGTGTCACTCCACATGTATAAGGATTAAAATGGATGGAATATGGCACAAGAAAGATGCTGGAGATTAAGTGAAATCTAAGTGAAGAGCACTTCCTGTACCTTTTAGGCGTCTGAGTATAGTCCTTTATTTATGGGCATCCACACTCTCACCCATCAACACCTCTAATATGAATTATTGATGGTGAGATCTTGGACAATTACCTAACCTCTCCAGGCTTCAATTTCCCTATCAGTAAAAGAGGATGATAATCATATCTACATCATAAGGTTATTATGAGGACTGAATTAATTTAGATTAAGCACTTAGAATAACACAGACCCTAGTAAAAGCTACATATGTTTGCTATTGTTACTACAACAGAGAAGAAAATGTGGCAGTGTCTCTGTTTTTCACTTTATTGGCTATTCATGGCTTTGAAAAGTCATAACAATTTATTTATTTTTTTTACTTGACTAAATAAGCAGATTTACCACCAGTTATGAACAAGACCTGCTGCTTTGCACATCATAACAGGCCAGAAAGATTCCAGATTCCATGGGTACCAGGTTCAATTTCTGGCTTCCATGAATTCAGAGCTCCTGAGTCTTCTTTTTCTGGTGTGTGTGTATGTGTGTGTGTGAGCGTGTGTGTGTGTATGTGCATGTGCATGTGTGTGTGTGTGCGCGTGCATGCACTAAAGAGTGGTAGAGACAGATCCAGCTGGTCCAAACTGCCCGTTCTTCTGTCATTACTCTACATAATGAAAACGTGTGATTTCTTTCATCAGGTGCAGCTGGTACCACCTGGTCTGCCTTTGATGGATGTTCTGCCCAGAAATGATGAAAGGCTTTGGCTCTAACAAATGAGAATAAACCCCCAAATGAGCTGAATACTCACCGTGGAGGTAGGGCGGGAAGGATGGGGAATTTTAGTTCTTCTCTTTCTTTCAGTGAAGCTTTATAGTTCTCATTGTGTTACTCTTTGCTTAGTTCAATGTTTAGGTCCTCGAACAAATTTTACAAGAGACTTTTCATCAGTCTCACCGTAATCCTGACCCTCCTTTATGCCTTTGATGACCTTGATTGGATAGTAATGACTCCTATGTGCGTGTGTGTGTACGTGTGTGTATGATGTGTGTGTATATGTGTCTATATGTGTGTATGATGTGTGTATACGCATGTGGTATGTGTGTATATATGATGTATGTGTGTGCATGATGTGCGTATGTATGTGTATGTGTGTATGATGTAAATGATGTGTGTGTATTGTGTGTGTGTATGTGTGTGTATATGTGGGTATGATGTGTGTATGTACGTG